>NW_027556098.1:414093894-414183894 GCF_003287225.1 Phascolarctos cinereus
GATAGAAAAACAGTGGACACTGTTTAGGCAGATTTGAAACTAGCTGAGTGGTCAGATCCAAAAGGAGTAGTTATTAATGAATGATTCCACGTCAACTGGGAAGAGTGTCTCAAAGAGGTAATATTAAATGAGGCAATACTACATAATGTAATGTAATGGGTTTTTTTTGTTTGTTTCTCTTTTTTATTCTTGCTTTCAAAGAATGGATGGCTGGGAAAGGGAGGAAGGTAGAATATATTAGAAATGAAAGTGATATAAAAACAAGCTTAGTAAAGCATAGAAAATTGGAAAGGTGGGAAGGGGAAAGAATGAGAAGTCAGCAAATGTTTGTCAAGTACACACAAATACAAGCCTAAAAACACTCCTTGTCCTCAAGAAGCTTATATTCTCATGTGAAGAGATTTAAATGCCAAATAGAAGATTTTCTATTTGATCCTGGGTGTAGCATGGAGTTGCTGGGGTGGACTGAGTAGGAACAGGGTGCCAAAGTCAGACCCGAGCTTGAGGAAGATCAGAGACAGCCACCAGAAGGCTGTTGTGATGACAGCCAGCATCAGGGTGGCAGCTGGGTGAGTGGACGTGGGGGAGGTGTAGAAGACACATTGCTGAAAGGAGAGACGGTAGACTGGACACGTGGGCTGAGGTCAAGAGTGGGGCTGATGATGACTTTGAGGTTCTGAGCCTGAGTCACAGGGAAATCTGCTGCTGTTCTCAAAAGTAATAGGAAAATTGGGAAGAGGGGAAGGATTGGGAGTGGGGGAGGGGTGAAGATGAGCTTCTGTCTTGGTTCAAAATAATCACTTTTGAAGATGGTGGAGAAAAGGCAGGACTCACCTGAGCTGTCCCAAATTCTCCTCCAAACAGCTTTAAATAATGTCTCAAAACAAATTCGGGAGCAGCAGAACCCACAAAAAGATGGGGTGAAACAAATTTCCAGGCCAAGACTGGCAGGAAAGGTCTGTTGTATCTAGGTGAGAGTGGAGCGCAGTCTAACACGGTCTATCACAAGCTGTGCTAATGCAGACAAGGCCCCAGCAAACCGGCAGCAGGCCTTGGGGGTGACTGAATCAGGGGTGGCAGCAGCTGCTTCTGGATTTCTCCATCCACGGTAAGGGGGTTGGACAACTGGTCAGAAGGAGATTACAGGGGTCCCTTTGTTGGCTCTGGGGGCAGGACTCTGGTGCATTGCCCATACTTGGATCTGGGTTGCAGTCCCAGGGTGAGGAGGAGCATTAGCACACCAGAGCTTGTGGCTGCAGGGGAATGGGGACCACGGTCACAATTCCAAGGCAGAAAAGAGTAAACACACTTCTCTTTAGATCATACCACCTTGGAAGAACTGAAAACTTACAGAACCCCAGAACTAGCTCTGAGAACAGCAGCAAGAAGGGCCTGAAGCTTGGAACAGTGTTCTCTCCACCCTGGGAGCAGAGCCCAACTTTAACATAGAGTTAAAAGTCAAGAAATAGGCTGGAAAATGAACAAACAACAATAAAGAACCTGACCGTAGAAAGTTACTATGGTGACAAGGAAAATCAAAACACAAACTCAGAAGATAAAGTCAAAACTGCTCTATCCAAAGCCTCTAAGAAGAAAGTGAATTAGTCTCAGGCCCCAAAAAGAATTACTGGAAGGGCTCAAAAAGGGTTTTAAAAGTCAATGAAGAGAGGTAGATGAAAAATTGGGAAAAGAAACTAGAGTGATGCAAGAAAATAATGAAAAAAGGGTCAACAACTTGGTAAAGGAGGCACAAAAAATGCTGAAGAAAATAACACCTTAAAAAACAGAATAGGTCAAATGGTAAGAGGCATAAAAATCCACTGAAGAAAAGAACACCATAAAAAGTAGAATTGGCCAAATAAAAAGGAGATATGAAAGCTCACTGATGAAAATAATTCCTTAAAAATTGGAATTGGGCAAGTGGAAGCTAATGACTCCATGAGACATCAAGAAACAATAAAACAAAATCAAAAGAATGAAAAACTAGAAGAAAACATGAAATATATCATTGGAAAACAACTGACCTATAAAATAGATTGAGGAGAGATAATTTAAGAATTATTGGACCACCTGAAAGCCATAAAAAAAAAAGAACTGAGATATCAACCTTCAAGGAATTATTAAAGAAAACTGCCATGATATTCTAGAACCAGGGGGGCAAATAGAAATGGAAAACACGCACCAATCACCTACTGATAGAGATCCCAAAATGAAAACTCCCAGAAATATTATAGCCAATTTCCAGAGCTCCCAGGTGAAGGAGAAAATGCTGTAAGCAACCAGATGGAAACAGTTGAAATATTGTGGAACCACAGTCAGGATAACACAAGATTTAGTAGCTTCTGCATTAAAGGATTGAAGGGGGGAATATGATATTCTGGAGGACAAAGGAGCTAGGATTGTAACCAAAAATAACCTAACCAGCAAAACTGAGTATAATCCTTCAGAAGAAAAAAATGGATATTCAATGAAATATATGATTTTCAAGCATTCTTGATGAAAAGACCAGAGATAAATGGAAAATTTAACTTTCAAATACAAGAGTCAAGAGAAGCATAAAAAGGTAAATAGGAAAGAGAAATCATAAGGGATTCAATAAATTTAAATTGTTTATATTCCTCCATGGGAAGATGATACTTGTAACTCCTAAGAACTTTCTCATTATCAGGGCAGTTAAAAGGAGTATACATAGACAGAAGGCATGGATGTGAGTTGAATGTGATGAAATGGTAACTAAAAAATAAAATTAAGGGGTGAGAAAGAGGAATGGACTGGGAGAAGGGGAAAGGAAGAGGCAGAATGGGGTAAACTATCTCACATAAAAAGGCATGAAAGAGCTTTTACAGTGGAGGGGAAATGAAGGAAGTAGGAGAGAGTGCTTAAACCTTACTCTCATCAGAATTGGTTCAAAAAGGGAATAACATGTAGTTATATATATATATATATATATATATATATATATATATACCCAACACGTAGTTGGGTATAGACATCTATATTACCCCACAGGATGGTAGGAGGGGAAGGGGATAAGGGAAGGAGGGGTGATGGAAAGGAGGGATGATTTGGGGGGGTAGTTAGAGGCAAAATGCTTTTGAGGATGGACAAGGTGAAGAGAGAGAGAAAGAGTAGGATAAACGGGGAAACAAGATGGAGGGAAATACACAGTAATCATAACTGTGAAAAAATTTTACAGCAAGTTGCTCTGATGAACATCTCATTTCTCAAATATTTAGAGAACTGAGTCAAATTTATAAACATGCAAACCTTTCCCCAATTGATAAAGGGTAAAGGGTATGAACAGGCAGTTTTCAGATGAAGTATTCAAGGTTACCAGTAGTCATATTGCTCTAATTGCTCAAAACTTGCTCTAAATCACTATTGATTAGAGAAATGCAAATTAAAATAACTCTGAGGTACCACCCCACACTTACCAGACTGATTAATATGACAGAAAAGGAAAATGATAAATGTTGGAGTCAATATGGGAAAATTGAGCATTATTGGTGGAATTATAAACTGATTCAACCATTCTGGAGAGCAATTTGGAACTATGCCCAAATGGCTATAAAACCGTGCATATAGTCCAAAGAGATAAAAAATGTAAAAGAAAATGACCTATTTGTATACAAATATTAACAGTAGCTCTTTTAGCTGTGGCAAAGAATTGGAAATGGAGGGGATGCCTATCAATTGGGGAATATCTGAACAAGCTGTGGTACATCATTGTGATGGAATACAATTGTGCTGTAAGAAATAATGAGCAGGATGCTGTCACAAAAACCTGGGAATATTTACATGAACTGATGCAAAGTGATATGAGCAGAACCAGCAGAACATTGTACACAGTAACAGCAATATTGTTAACAATGATCTACTCTGAATAACAGCTATTCTCAGCGATACAATGACCTAAGACAATTCCGAAGGACTTATGATGAAAAATGCTGTCCACTTCCAGAGAAAAAACTGATGGAGTCTGGATGCAGACTGAAATATACTTTTTTGCTTCCTTTATTTTTCTTGTTCATTTTTTATCTGTGTTTTATTTCACCCCACGACCAATATCGAAATATGTTTTGCATGGCAGCACATATGTAACCTATAGCAAATTGCTTTACTTCTGAATGAGGGGGTAGGAGAGGGAGAGAATTTGGAATTCAAAAATTTTTTGAAAATGAATGTTAAAAATTGTTCTTACATTTAATAGGAGAAAAATAAAATATTAAATAAATATATATATATTTTTACAAAAAGTCCTGACACTCAGGAAGTGAAATGCAGAAAGGAATAAAAAAATGAAGTATAATAATCAACTTCACAAATACAAGATGGGAAAGACTTGGTTAGGATTTGTCAAAAACGATAACAACAACAAAACAAAACGAAAAAACCAAAACACCTCCCCAACAGAAAACACTCGAGGGATTTCAGAGGCCTGCAAGTTCCACATGAATCATAAGTATGAGGGGGCTACTGAAAGAACTTAATTCCTCCTTGGGCTGCACTGAGAGGGCACAGCTTCCAGGAAGATTGGGGTTACTCTGCACTGTCCAGGTCATGCCACTTTTGGTTACCAAATTTAAGGGAGGTAGCATTCCAAGACGGCAAAGGCTCAAGAACTATCTTCAACTATCTAAAGGGATGCCATGGCCAAGAAGGCAGAATGGATTGCAAAGAGGCAAAAGTCGGCTCAGGGTCGGGAAGAACACGCCAAGGTCAAGAGCTGTCCCAGAGTGGCATGGGAACTCCCATTGTTGACTCCCTGCCAATGTCTCCCCTCTCAGAGATCTTAGCCGCCATGCTCTGCACTGGGCACCTTCCTCCTCCTTAACGGCTACTTTAAGTGCTCCCTTAGAATATAAGCTTGTTGAGGGGAGGGACAGGAATCTTATTCTTTCTGCTTGTATTTGCATCCCTAGCATTTAGACCAGCACCTGGCACACAGTAAGCACTTAATAAATGCATATTGCCCGCCTCCCTTGAAAGGTAGGAGTTTTGGTCTAAATGGGCACACTCAAACAAAAGCTGAATGACTAGCTGTTGGAGACTACAGGGCTTTGGAAAGGTCCCTTATAAAGCAGAAATTTTATGGTTTTCTGCTGGGGTAGTCCTCTCCCAGAGCATCATGGAAGGTGCAGTGGGCCTTATTACCCAAAGCATCATGGGAGGTGTAGTTCTCCCTCTAGCATCTTTGGAAGCTTAGATCTCATGTGCTATGGCATCATGGGAAACGTAGTCCTCCCTCTTCCAAGCTCCATTTTGGAGGCGTGATGCCCATGGAAGGGGGATGGCCAATCCTAAACTCAGGGCAGGCCCATTAAGGGCCACCCAGCAGACCTGGTTCTAGAGTTCTGCCCCATCCATTATTGTTCCTTTCCTCCAGGCCCTGGCTCTCTAGATCTCCCACAGCCTCCTCTGGGCCCAGATCCCCTTTCCAGGGGCAGTGCCAAAGAGACGTGTTGGGGCATCCTGGCCTCTGAACTCCTCCCCCCCAAGCCTTTATCCAGTCCTGCCTTCACTACCCAGTCCGTTCATTAGTCAATCAGTCGGCTGATGCATGGCCTCCGACTTTGAAGGCCTGGGTCTCCTACAGGGCTAGGACTGGAGGCAGACGAGGGGGTTTAGACTCTACAATTAACACAAAACCTTAAATTAGGATGGGAGGGTGGGGGTGGGGAGCAGGATAGAGCTGGGTCAAGCCCCCCTTGGCAGGGGTCAAGTTCACAGTCAGCAGCAGGAGAGGCAGGCTGAGGGTAAGAGAGGTGGGGAAAAGCCTGGGTCCTGTTCCCTTCGATCGGGGACTGGCGTCTCGAGCCGCATTATTGCATTCACTGGTGAAGCAGCAGAAGGTTTGTGGCTGGGCCAGGTCGAAGAAGGCAGCAGCCAGATGGGGAGCCTGGCACCAGGCGGGGGCCACACAGCCTCGAACGGTGTAGCCGGGACCCCAGTGTTCTGTGGCAGGAGGAGGGGAAAAAGAGGGGCTCAGCCGGCAATCCTGACTCTGCCCTGGGTTCCTGCAGTGACCTTAGCTCCCTGGGATTCAAACCATTACCAGGTACCCTGTGCCTGGGGATGGAAATAGTGGGAGTATGTGTGTGTATGTGTGTATATGTGTGTATGTGTGTGTGTATGAGAATGAGTATGTGTATGAGTATATATATGGAGTGTACCTGAGTGTGGCTGTGTGCATGTGTACGTATATGATAGTGTATGTGTATGAGAGAGTATCTATGGGTATAATGGTATTGAGTATGGATATGGGAGTGTACCTGAGTGTGGCTGTGTGAGGGTGAGTATGTATGAAGAGTATGTGTGCGTGAGTATTTATCTATGTATGAGAGTGTGTGTATGGATATGAGGATGGATATGGGAGTATACCTAAGTGTGGCTGTGTATGTGAGTGTATGTGTGTGTGTTTGTGTGTGTGAGTGTGAGGGTAGGTATGATAATATGTGTGTGTGTGCATATGACAGTATGTGTGTGTGAGTGTGTATTTGTGTATGTATGTATGGATATGAGGATGGATGTGGGAGTGTACCTAAGTGTGGCTGTGTGAGTGTGTGTGTGTGTGTGTGTTGGGGGGCTCTCACTAGCCCCCATCACCCATCCCTCTCCAGGAGCTCCTTCCTTCACACAATACAGGGATTCTGCTGGACCAGGTTGCTGCTGCCGTCTTTTCTCAGCCTGAAGGTTTAGGATTCTGTTGGTCTTCAGGCCTCCCTTAGGGGGTCAAAGGATCCTGACCACTTAGGGGTCATCTGCTCCAGGTCCTCACTTTACTGGGGAGGCAGCTGAGGCACAGGGTCACACAGCTAGAAAATCTCAGAGGCAGGACCTGAACCCGGGTCTTCCCGAGGACAAGCCCAGTACGCTATCTGATGAACTAGGGGGCTCTAACTCTTCCTTTCGCTCTGGGAAATCTCAGCCCATAGGAAGTGTTGCCCTCCCTTTCTCTCATAAGAAGCTATTCCTCCTGCCATAGGAATTCCCAACTCAGTTTCCCCATCTTGTAATGAAAGGTTTGTGCTGGAGGATCTCTAAAGGCGCACCCTGCCCCTTAACCCTGTGTCCTTCACGTCCCCTTCCCCATGTCCAGGGATCCTTACTGTGGGTGCCGGTGGCTTCAAAGCACCGATTCATAGGACCCTGACAAGCCGTGATGGCCGTCTCCTCCGCGGAGCAGCCGTCGGTGCCGTTCCCCTCACAGCTGTGACACTGGAGGCCATTCAGGGGGTAGTCGGAGAGTTTTGTCACTGATGAGAGGAAGAAGAGCAGATGGGTCCTCGAGCCCCCCAGAAGCTAACTACCTGCGCCTCCCAGGGCCCGTCCCTTCCCTCCAGGCACTCACTGTTTTTACCCTGCAATGGCCCAGGCCAGCCTGACCTTCCTCCCTCCCCTTCCCTTCTCTCCTCCCTCCTTTTTTCCCCCCTCCCCTCCCCCTCCCCCATCCCTCCTTTCCCCCTCCCCCCTCCCCCTCCCTCCATCCGTCCTCCGTCCTCCCTTCTCCCCTTTCTCACTTGGGCCACGGATACACTGGCTATGGTTGCAGCATTTCAAGAAGAGAAAAGTGTCGTTGTTATGGAAGCCAACGGGGCCTGGGCAGTCCGGAAAATTCCCGCAGCCGCGCACATAGCGCTCGTCCAGGGGGCCCGCTATGGGAGGCCACATAGGGTGGATTAGTGATGGGCAGGACGCTGGGGAGGAGCAGTGATGGGGGACACTCAGGCAGGGAGAGTGGAGGAAAGGGTAATTAGGGCGGGGCTCACTGATGAGTATGGGAGGGGCAGGGGCTGCATTCACCTTCAAGGTTGCTTTGGGAAATCCGCTCTATGCACTGGTCGGTGGGCTCTGGGCAGCGAAGGGTCAGGGCCCGACCTCGTTCACAGCTTTGGTCAGAGGACGCACAGGACTGACACTCTAGGGTCCGAGCCCCAGGAAAAGTAGGGGAGGGACCTGAATTGGAGGGAAGGGAAGAAGGTAACTCTCCTGGCCCCAGGTTGGGGGTGGGGTGGGGAGAGAGAGAGAGACAGAGAGACAAAGACAGAGAGACAGAGACACACATACACAGAGAGAGACAGAGATACAGAGAAAGAGACACAGAGAGAGAGAGAGACAAAGACAGACAGACAGAGAGAGAGGAGTACAGAGACAGGTATGTGCACAGCTCCCCCCCCCTTACAGTGGGTGGCTCAGGACCTGGGAGCCTGCCCCTCCTAGCCTGCCCACACCCCAGCCCTGTTCATGATCTCTCTGGCCTCTGTTCCAAGGGTCCCCACCTGAGTTCTTTCCTGCTCCTCCCTTCTCATCTAGGGTCATCAATCCTCATTATTCAAGGACCAAGTCTCCCAGGAAATCATTCTCAACAGACCTCCCCTAACACCTGGCATCCCCCAACTGCAGCAAGGGAACTTTCTTAGTCCTGAATTTATGTTTTGTGACTACCCTGCCTGACTTCTCTACCCTAAGCTCTCTTCTAAGATCTAAGGTTCTAAGGTTCCCTCCCAGCTCTGCCATTCTATGTTCTAAGGTTCCTTCCAGCTTTGACTATCTATATTTTTTCTTCTCAGGTCCTCCCCAGAAGGCTTTCTAGGTTCTAAGCTCAGCTCTGACCACTTATATTCTGGTTTCTAAGGTCCCTCCCATAGGCCTACCATTCCACGTTCTATGGTCCCTCCCAGCTCTGACAGTCTCCAGGTTCCCTTCCAGCTGTGACAATCCTGGTTCTGTATAACACGATCCCTCCTAGCTCTGACTCCTCCCTCCTGAATGGCTCAGAGCCGGTTGGCTCCCACTCACGGGGGTCTGGGTGATTGCAGAGGTCAAAGTCGCACACGGTCTCCTTCAGTATGATTATCTCCTGGTTCGTGCGGTAGGACATGGAGCTGTTGTCCTTCCCGGTCACAGCACAGCCCCTCAGCACCACCTCCAGCTCCTGGCCTCCTGGGGGGACAATATGGGCAGGGGGCGCCTAAGCCGGGCTGGGCCTCTTCAGCCTCCCTGGAGCCCAGGCTCCTCCTGGCAGCCAGCCCAGAGGACACTGGAATTTAGCCACAAGGCCTTCCATGCTTCGCTTACTTCTCTGATTGGAAGCTTCATGAGGGTAGGCCCTGTGGCAAGTACAGTGTTCTGCACTCAGTAGGTGTTTAATAAATAGCTGTAGGATAATAATAATAATAGCTAGCATTTATATCGCACTTTACTAATATCTCATTTGATCCTCACAACTCTGAGAGGTAGGTGTTATTATTCCCACTTTATAGATGAGGAAACTGAGGCACGGAGAGGTTCAGTCAGGGTCACACAGCTAGGAACTGTCTGAGGCCATATTTGACTGGTCATGCTGATTCCAGGTCCTGTGCTCCATCCACTGTACCACCAGATGAATGAATGTCTCATCCTCTTACTAGACACAAGGGCAGGGGCATATGTCACTAATTTTAGTGTCTTCCTCAGAGCTGAGCACAAGTCTCAGCCCACAGCAGGGCTTAATAAATGTCTGTGGATTGGATGAATAAATAAATGTTCTCTCTGGGCTGGGGTGGTGTTCTATCTAGAATCCATATCTCTCCCAGTCCTGAGCATGGGCTCTGTCCACAGAAGAATCACTTAATAAATATTTTAAAAATAAATTTAAATAAATATTACTCACCAAACCCATTCATTGGGAAGGAAAGAAGCACATGTATGTATATATGGGTTAGAGGTGGGAACTGAGGCCCCAAGATGGAAGGTTGTAAAATGGGTCTTAGCTCACGTCTCCCAAGCACTCATTCAGGGCAGCTACATCATTGGGCCATTGTGGGGCATCACCTCTGACCTTCACCCAGCTTTGACGGGAACTCACTAACTGCCCATTAAAGGCAGGTGAGCAGGGAGAATAAAGGCTTCCCAAAGGAAAACAAGACAAGATCAGAACAAAGAAGGAGAAGGCTTTGAAGACGTAAAGGGGAATCCTGACTTGTGCCAGGAAGGTAGGATGATATGACAGAAGAAAGGGAAGGGCAAATGGACTCTTGGAGTCATGTCATGAGTGGGAAGCTTTTCTTCTACAGGGCAGAGATGAGATCTCCGTGGAAAAGCGGCTTCTCGGGTTTCTAGGAAAGGAGATGTTCATCCCTAGGGTGAGTGAGGAGATGAAAGACAGGAAGAAGAGGGGGGAAAGAATGGTGGTTGGTGCTTCCTGGTTTTTTTTCCCTTGGTTTTTCCCTTCTGAGAATCTTGCTAGGGGTGCTAATATTCAGAATGAGCTGATGTAGGTAAGGAAGGAGGCTCTGTGTGTGTGTGTGTGTGTGTGTGTGTGGGTGGGTGGGTGCTAAGCATTCTGGGAAGATTTCTGTGAAGGGAACCAGAAGAACAATTAATAAATAACAACACGGTAAGAACCAAAGAACTTTGAAAGACTTCCGAACTCCGATCAATACAACGAGAAACCATGGCTCCAGAGGGCTGGTGATGAAGGTGACACCCACCTCCTAACAGAGAGGGTATGGGTTCAAGATTTGGAAAAGGGACATACATTTTTGGGGCATGGACAATATAGGAATTTGTTTTGCTAGACCATTAATATTTGTTATAAGGATTTTCTTTTTTTTTTAATTTCAGGGGAGAGTAGGAAGGGGAGAAAATAAATTCTTGTTCATTGAAAAATAGAATAAAATGGAGAGGAAAAACAATATGGCACGGAAAGACAGATATTAAAGAATGAATAGGAGGGCCACTGTCCAGGATGGATGGGGTCATGACAATTAACAACAGAACGCAAGTAACGCTGCCCAATTTGGATTTTGCCTGTTTTCTTTGTCAAGGAACACCCCTTCTGGACTATGAAGAACAGACTGAAAATGAAAGTTTTACCCAAGAAAAGTAAGGGGAAAGGAAAAGAGAAACTAGCTACCCTTGAGGAAGACAAATTCCCTGGCTGAGATGAGCTATAGCCTCAGGTATTGAACAGGCCGGGGATAGGTGGGATGGCCAAGGGACTCACTGCCAGGGATCTTTATCTATCTATCTATCTATCTATCTATCTATCTATCTCTATCTATCTATCTATCTATCTATCTATCTATCCATTCATTCATTTGTTTGTTTACTTATTTATTCAATTGGGGTTGTGACTTGCCTAGGGTCACACAGCTAGTAAGTGTCAAGTGTTTGGACTGAGGCTGGATTTGAACTCAGGTCCTCCTGACTTTAGGGCTGGCGCTCTATCCACTGCACCACCTAGCTGCCCCATGCTAGGGACCTTTAAAAGATAATGGACAACAATGCCGTGTCCCAGGCTTGCAGAAGAGCAGAAGTCATCCCAAGATTCTGAAAAACTGGAATCTGAAAACTGTAGGCCCATGACCTTGACTCTGATTCTAGAGCATACAATGAAAGAGGGGGTTAGGAAAAAATTAGAAAAAGCGGTGATCACGGGGTGGTTTCCATGTGACTGGGAAATCATTTGAGGCTGACTCGATTGTCTTTTTTGACAGGATTACTAAACTGAGAGATCAAAGGAATGCGTTAAGTAGTGCTCACCTAGATTTTTAGCAAAATGCTTGACACAGTAACTCTGGACATGGATAAAACGTTTACTAAATGGACTGTGTTAAGCTCTAGGGATACAAATAGAAAAATGAGCTAGCTCCTGCTCTCACAGAGCTCACCTCCTAATGGGGGAGAAAATTATGGAGGAGGGCTTGTACTCCATGTGTGGTTCAAGGCAGATGGCAAAGTGAGATTGTACTTAGAGAAGTAGGAGGGCAGATGGCAAGGCCCAGAGGAGCCTGGGGAGCAGTGGCAAGGCAGATGGTACCCTGTCAAGAAGATAGTGGGCCCAAGGGTTAGAGTGAAGTGGGGCTCTGGGAAACTGGGCAGAGGTGGGCATGTGGGAGGTGTCCTCTGATCTGTTGGGAACTGGGAAGCAAGTCAATAAGGAGGGAACTCTCCTTAGAGGTGGCTGGTCTATCAGAAAGATATGGACGAGATGAATTGGAACCTATTAAAATGGCTAGTCCCATAAAGAGAATGAGGTAGGCAGAGGTTGAGTGACTTGTCTAAGGTCACACAGCTAGGAAGGAGCTGAGGGAGGATTTGAACTCCAGACTCCAGGCCTGGTGCTTCATCCACTGCCCAAACTTAGCTGCCTCAATGATAGTCAGGATCTCCAATGACCTAGATAGTCTGTGTTGATATGGTGGACAGAGTAGTAGATATGGCATCAGAAGAAGTGGGTTTGGATTCTCGCTCTTCTGTCTACTAACAGTGAAATTTTGGCCAAGTCACTTCCCAATCTGGGCCTCAGTTTCTTAATCTTTCAAATGAGGAGGGTGACCTCTGAGATCCCTAAATCCATGAGTCCATGGATACCGGGCCTAACTCTACAGCATTTGGCAAAGACAGATGTAAAGATTATACATGGAGACAGAAAAATCAACTACGTCTAAGTTGGAGGGAGCTTGGTCAGACAGGCTTTTGTTTGCCAAACATTTGGGGGGTTTACTGGACTGCCAGGGCAAGATGAGTCATTAGTGTGATGTGGCAGCCACAAACGCCAAAGATAATGGGTTGGAGAGGCCTGGCTTCCAGAAAGAGGGAGGTGATGGTCCCACCCTTAATGAGGACCACATTTTGGGTATTGTGTCCAGCTCTGAGCACGACAATTTAAGAAGGACATTGGAAAGTGGCCAGTGGAGAGCGACAGGATGGTGAAGGACTGTTGAGTCCCTGACATAGGAGGATCAGATGGGACTGTGAGAATTGATGGACCTGGGGATGTTTAACCTGCAAAGAGAAGACTCGGTCGAGTATTTGAAGGCTTGTCATGTGGAAGAGGGATTAGGTTTGTTCTGTCTGGCCCGAAATGGCAGGACTAGGAGAGAGACTTTAGTCCCCTATGGAAAAAACCTTCTAACTAGGCATTCCTTGGCAGAATGGTCTGCTTCTGGGAGCAATAATTCAACAAGCATTTATTAAGTACCCACTATATGTAAGGCACTGTGCCAAGTGCTCAAGATGCAAAGAAAGGCAAAAAAAAAAAAAAGAACAAAACTCAGTCTCTGCCTTGAGGAGCTCACAGTCTAATGGGAGAAAACAGCATACAAATAACCATATACATACAAGATATTTAGAGTGTAAATGGAAGGTAGCCTCAGAGGGAAGGGATGGGGTGGGAGGATAAGAGACCAAGAAAGATAGGATGTGAGCTGAGTCTTGAAGGAAGCCAGGAAGCCGGAGGGAGGAGGCAGAGCATTTCCAGGCATGGAGGACAGCCATAGGAAAGTCTGGAGAAGGAATGGCTTGTTTGAAGAACAGCAGGGAAGCCAGGGTCACTGGATTGTAGCGTATGTGGTGGGGGAATAAGGTGTAGGAAGAGAGGAAAGACAGGAAGGTGCCAGGGTTATTATTATTTTTATTATTATGTAAATAGAGGTTAAGTGACCTATCCAGGGCCACATAGCCAGTGTCTGAGGCTGGTTATGATCTCAGGTCTTCCCGACCCCAAGTCCAAAGCTGTATTCTAGAAAGGTCAGAGAAACCCTAAGCTGGGAAACTCAGTGAGGAAGGAATCTGGAAAGGAGAAAGAGAAGAGGAAGAGAAACATTCCAGGACATCATCAGGAGTAGAGGGAGAAGGGGAGAAGCAGAGAAAGACCCAGAGTCCAGAAGATTATGGGGGAAGGAGGTTGGGATGACCTAGATGTTTTATCAGGGATTTTTTTTTTTCAGAGTGAGTCCTTCCAATTTTTGAGATCCTGTGAGGCAAAGTTAACTCCAGGACTGATGTCAAGGTTTGGTTGATTGGAAAGAAGGACTTAGTATGACTCTGGAAGTTTATGACTTTTTGAAAAGGAGCCAAATAGATAAAAAAATGAGGCAGGTAGCACTGTATATTAAGACCTTTTTTTTTTTACATGAGGAAATCTAGGGACCAGGGGGAAGGCAAGATGGAGAACTTTAGAATGGAGATTTAAGAGGCTGAAACAGAAATCAGAAGTGATTCGGTCAGATAGAGACCATCAGGATAGAAGGGAGAAATAGATGAGAAGTTTGGGAAGTAGCCTGCTAGCCTCCCATGGAGGACTGATGCATGAATTAGAGGGGGTAGAAATCACGGGCACCTTCGAAATTGGCTGAACTCTGGGCTTGGGGATACTCTTCCTCCTTATCTCTGCCTCTCAAAATCCCTCAGTGGCCTCAAAGGCTGCTTCCTACAGGAAGCCTCCCCTGCTCCTTCCCCTTGTTAGTGTTTTCCCTGAACCCCTGAAATTACTTTGGATTTCGTTTTTTCATCTGTGTACATGCTATTTGGAGCTGAGGACGCTAGGTGGCACAATGGATGAGTGCTGGCACAAGTCAGGAAGACCTGTGGAAGACATATTCCAGCTGTGTGTGTAATCTTGGGCAAGTCACTTAACATCTCTGTGCCTCATTTTCTCATCTGTAAAATGGGTCTAATAATAGCACCAGCCTCCCAAGATTGTTGAGAGAATCAAGTGAGATATCTGTAAAGTGCTTTGCAAGCCTTAAAAGTGAATTCATAGCTAGTGAGTGATGGGTTGGTCGACCCCTTTCTCTGAACTTCAGAGACTTAATGGTCTTCTAGCTCAAAGCTGTAATGATGGCCAGTTTACAAACAGGCATTTACAGACCAAAGGGAGAAATCCAGTAGAATGGGAAAGACAGTAAATGAAGATAAGAAAATCAATGCTGGAGCCAGGTTGCAGAGAAGAGGGCAGGCTCAAGGCACAGGTGTGAAAAGATCAGTGTAGGCAGGGAACCATGCCAATTTCTGAGATAAGTCAGACAACTGGAGTGCCAAGAATTGGGTTCCAATATCTAGCAAAAACCTTTCCCTTGAGGCCTCAGATTTCCCATCTATAAGGTGAAAGGTGGAAGGGATGATATCTAAGGCCTTCCAAGGTCCACATTCTAGGATTTTTTTTTAGGCAATTGGGGTTGTGACTTGCCCAGGGTCACACAGCTACTAAGCGTCAACTGGTCTGAGTCCGCATTTGAACTCAGGTCCTCCTGACTTCAGGGCCGGTGCTCTATCCACTGTGCCACCTACCTGCCCCCCGAATTTTTTTTTAAAGGGCCCTGGGCAGCATGAGCTCCAGAGGAGATGCAGAGCATTTAGGGTGAGTTAAAGCCTCTTCTCTAACCTCAGAGAGATTCCAAGTCTGGCACTTAGCTGCAAGTTACTAAAAGTCGACCTTTTAGTGGTTCCCTCTTGTCACAAAATGAAGCCTACAGGCTGGTCCAAACTGAGCTGGTCCTCAGCATGCTCCCCCCCTTCCGCCCCACTTCGTATTTTCATCTCCTCTGGGCTTTGCCGGATTCTGCGTTCAAGGCCTCTGACGTTCTGCCTCTGTTTCTAAGTGGCTGTGTCACCTTGGGCAGGTTCTCGGAGCCCCAAAGATATGCTAAGGGACCTGGGAGGGTTTCTCAGTTTCACAGAGTGTCAAATGGAGGAACTGGATTCGACGATCTACGCACACATTTTCTCCGCTTCACAGGGACCTTCTAGAGACAAGTGCCTGCCCTCCCCATCCCCCTCGAGGGAAGGAAAGGGTCAGTTTGGCACGCGTCCCGGCTCTCACCTCTCCAGCGGTTGTAGTATACGGTGGTTCGGCACAGCTCCTGCCCCGGGAGGCACGTCTCGATCGTGCAGTCCCCACGGCTTTCGCAATGGTGACAGCTCAAGCCCGAGGAAACTGGGGAGAGAAGAGGGCGAGGTCGCTGAGGGAGGTACTCGGGTGTCCCCCGGCTCCCTGGCTGGTCTCCGCCACTCGCTAAGTGTCGAATTCAGTCTCCGCCCCCACATTCCATTGCCCCCACCCTCCGATGTTGTCCCTGCAGCTCTGTGCCCCTCCGGAGCTTTGTCCCCGCCTCCCTCGAGGTCACCCCCCCCAATCTTCGGCTCCCTATCCCTGCCCTCTAGCTGTCCCCGCCCCCCCCAGGTGCCATCCCTGCTCCTTCGCGTGGCTTCTCACCTGAGTTCTATCCCTGCTCCGAGCTCAGCCCCTCACCCGAGCACCAGCTTCTCCCAGACCCACCGCACCTGTATTCTAGACCCATCCCTACAGGCGCCTATCCCAGCTCCTCGTTCCCCCCAGCCCGCTTCCTATCCTGCGCCCTCCCGACCCCCACCCCTCGGCCCACAGTGTTTTCTCCCTGGCCATTCTTCCTCCCCAGCACTGGGAGACCCCCTCTAGCTTTACTCATTCCTCCAGCCGCGTTTCCCTCCGGTTACTCATTCCCCTTCACCCCCCCGCCCTCCGGTGGTGCTTCCTTCCCTCACTTCCCCCAGCTTGACTAAGTTCCTCTTTGTCAGGTTTCCCAACTTCAAATCTGACTTCAAAATGAGCTGGAGGAAATGGTGGCGGAGTGGTTACCCCTTCTGAAATGAAAGAACAAGCTTTCTGTCCTTTCCTAGGCTCTCGGACCCCTCTCGGACCCCTCACGGACCCCTCGCGTCTCCAGCTCTCTCGGTGACTGTCTCTTCCCCACCACATCCGTCCGTTCTGGCCTCTTCCTATTCCCATTCTCCACCTCTCCCTGTAGTCATACTTGTTTCTCCGAGTCTGGCAGAATCTATCCGAGCCAGAAAGACAACCAACGCTTTCCTCGGCCACTCACTTCTCTCTCCCGGCCTCAGTTTCCTCATCTGTAAAATAAGGGGGTTGGACTAGATGGTCTCTGCTGGCCCTTACAACCCCAGATCTAAGATCCTATGAGACCCTGAATGAGGGAATGCTTATCCCCGAGTGTCTGCCTCTGCTTGCCTCTCCTCTCTTTCTCTCCCTGTTCCCCTCTTTTTCTTTCTTCATATGCCTCTTAGTTTCTGCCTCTAGGGCCTTCCTCGGAAGAAGAATGGGAAGAAGGCTATTTTTTCTCCCTGCCTTACTTTGCCACTTTCTCCCAAACTCCAGAATCCCCTTCTCAGACTCCTCTGAGCTCCCTACCTTGAGCGTGGGCAGCAGCCAGCAACAGGAGACTCAGGGTCAGCGCCCTCATGTCTAGTAAACTGTAATCTCTTCTGTCTCTCTACACCGGGACTGAGCCAGGGATGATTTGTTTCCACCCTTTAAGGGAGGTTTCGACATTACTCCGTTGGGGCCAACTCCTCCCTGAGGCCCCAGGAACTCCCCCTCCCCGCCTCCCGTGGCTCATTCATTAGCTCTCTGATGTGTCTGTCCCTATAGCTTCATCAGTCTGTCTTTACCTTTCTGTCTCAGTCTTTCTCTTTCCATCTATCTCAGACTATCTCTGTCTCTTTGTGTCTCTCTCTCTATCACTCAGTGTCTCTATGTCTGCCTAGATTTCTTTCCTCATCTTTTAGCCTGTGTTTTTTGCTTCCTGTATTCTTTCTCTGTCTCTGCCTCCACTTCTGCCTGTCTTTCCCTGTATTTCTTTTACTGTACATCAATCTTTCTTTTTTACTATATGTCACTCCGTGTTGGCTTTCCTTATGTATCAGTCTGCTCCATCTTAAGCTCCACATCTCTCTCATTGTTTCCCAGTCTATCTTCTTCTTCTTCTTCTTCTTCTTCTTCTTCTTCTTCTTCTTCTTCTTCTTCTTCTCTCTCTCTCTCTCTCTCTCTCTCTCTCTCTCTCTCTCTCTCTCTCTCTCTCTCTCTCTCTCTCTCATCTCCTTGTCTTTCTCTCCATGTCTCTCAATCTAACTTACCATTTTAAATCTGTTTCTATCTTTTTTAGGCAGCTAGGTAGTTCAGTGAATGGATAGAGTGTTGGGCCTGGAATCAGGAAGACCTGAATTCAAATCTAGCCTCACACACTTCCTAGCTGTGTGACGCTGTGTGGGCAAGTCAATTAATTTCTGCTTGCCTCGGTTTTTATCAACTGTAAAATGGGCATAATAAAAGCACCTATTCTGAACCTTGAAGATAGGTGACAGGATTAAGTAAGATAACATTTGCAAATATTTGCAGTGTCTGGCACAATATAGGTGTTTATTCCCTTCTTCCTCCCTTCCCTACGGGGAATGTTATCTATGTACCTCAGTTTGTCTCTCCTTATTTCTCAGTGTTGCTGCAATTTGTTTGCTTTTTCTTTCCATATTTCCCCCATCAGTCTCTCAGTCTGTCCCTCAGTCTATTTCCCCTGTGTCTTTCTTCCTCTTCACGTCTCTGTCTCTCCCCAGGTCTCTCCATCTGTCTCCACTTGTATGTCTGTTTTTCAGCCTCTATCTCTCCATCATGAAAATTGTGACGAGCCCTGGACCTACAGTCACACACACTGAGTCAGAAACAGCACCAAGTGGCCCCCTCAGCCAGTGTGAAGGCCCCAGGCTGCCAATACTGGATGGGTGACTGAGTAACTCACACTGGGCTGGGCCAGCTCCACCCTAGCCACTTAGAAGATGCAGATTCCTAGCCCTAAGAATCTTTGCACCTGATAGGATAGCCCTTAAGAAAAAGAGAAATTTACAGGGAGAAGCTGACATGGGGGAAAGAGGAATGGATGTAAGGAGCTACATCCTGGAGGTGAGGCTCTGTCCTTATGTGGATGGGTATCAGGGAGGGTGTGGTACTACAGGCTGAGTCAGGGCTCTGCCTTTCTGAGTTTCCCCCCAGGAAGTGACCTCAGCTTTGGCTATTCCAGGCCAGGCATGTGTCACCCAGACCCTGTCCTCAATCTCCAAATCTCTCCTCCCGTACAGCCCACTCCCCACAGCTGCTCTTCCACTCAGGACAGAGAGACATAAGACAGAGCCAGACTGTGACTGACACATGGAAAAAGGCCAAGAAATAGAGGCACGTACCTGTCCGTAACCCTCTCGGTCTCTGTGCCTTGGCATGGGGGGAAATCTATGTCTGGGATTCCCTCCCTGCTCACTTCTGACTCACAGCAATTCTTGGCTTCCTTTGAAACACCTATCATATACCTTTTTCTTCAGCAGGCTCTTCCTAATCCCCCTTCCAGGTGGTAGCACTTTTTCTTCCCACCCCAAATTAGTTTTGATTCACTTGTAGGAATCCTAGAGATAGAGCCGGAAGGGACCTCAGAAGCCAGGTAGGCCAAACCTCCTCATTTCATCAATGAGGAAAACTGAGGTTTGAGGATGTCAAGTGACTTTTCCAGGGTCATGAAGGACAACACGGGAGGCAGGATTTGTATCCAAGTCCTTTGTCTCTAGAGTCAGCTGACTTTCCGCTCTATCTCCCATCTTCACTTGTAGCTCTCCTCTTCCTTACCATGCCCAATCAGCTGTAAAGTCTGATTGCTATCTCTTTTAATTACACCTCTCGAATTTGGTCCCTTATCTTCCTTCTCTTGCCAGTGACAACGTAATTACCTCTCACCTGTACTATTGTAATCAGACTCCTAATTAATTGGTTCCTTTATTCCAGCCTTTCCCCTCCTTCACTCAGCTACAGAAATCATCTTATTAAGATACAGATTTGGTAGCGTTACCACTCCCTTTCTCAAAACCCTTTGGGGGCTCCCTAGGAGTGTCTGGGACTTCTCTGCCTGGCGTTTAGGGACCCTGACAATCTGCATGTAACCCACCAGGCTTTGGGTCCCGTCCACTCCCCTTTACATCCTTGGCATTCCAGACAAACTGGATGTGTTTTTGGAACTCCCAAGTGTATCTGCTCCAGGCACAAACCGTCTTTCCTTCCTAGAATGCTCTTCCTACTCATCTTTGCTGCTCAGAATACTGATCTTCCTCTGTAAAGTCTTTCCTGACAATATGAGTTCAGTGTTCTCTCATTTTCCCCCCAGTAGAATGTAAGCTCCCTGAGGGCAGGACCCAGTTTGGTTTTTGTCTCTGTAGTCTCAGCTCCTTGCCCCCAGTGTCTGACACATAGTAGGAGCTTAATAATGCTTGTTGACTGGCACTGAGGTCCCAGCTCCTCTGAGCCCTTTTCCCCCTGAGAACTTTCTTGCGGATTGATGCTGAAAGTGCACCCTTCACCCAGGGGACGGGGTTAGTGACATCTACCTCTCCTTGCATTCTTCCTCTCATTGAAATCCCCCCATAACTCCATTCTTCTATGGTAGATCCATCCCTTCACTAAGCTTGCCATCTCCTGTTAACCTGAAACTATTACCTGTGAGGGGAGGGAGGCTGTATACCTGTAAACTGTTCCCTGTGAGGGGAGGGAGGCTGTATACCTGTAGACCGTTCCCTATGAGGGGAGGTGTAGGCCTGGCCTATGGCATCAAAAGTCTGGGGGTCCAGGCTAGGCTCTGTCCCAGGCTTCCTCTGGGACGCTGGACAAATTCTTCACTGGGCTTCTGTTAGGCGGCAGGTGGGTGGATGGTGCTGGGCTGGACAGTCTCTAGGGTGCTGGCTCCAATATCCTGCAGCTTTAGGTTCCGGGGCAGAACCTGCAGCCTCCAGGTCACTTGTGGCCTTCTAGGTTTTTAGCTACTGCCTTTTGACTGAGTCCGAGTTTTACAAAACAAATCCTTTTATTAAGGGGATTTGTTCTGTGAAGGTTGGATTCAGTCAAAGGGTTGAACCTGAGGACCTAGAAGGCCACATGTGGCCTTGGGGCCGTAGGTTCCCCACCCCTGCCGTGTGGGTAAAAGAATCAGTC
This sequence comes from Phascolarctos cinereus, assembly GCF_003287225.1. Taxonomy (NCBI): domain Eukaryota; kingdom Metazoa; phylum Chordata; class Mammalia; order Diprotodontia; family Phascolarctidae; genus Phascolarctos; species Phascolarctos cinereus. Next base: position 414,114,455 of record NW_027556098.1, read on the forward strand.
AGTCATAGGCTGCAGCTCTGGAAGCTACCCTAGATGTCACTGAGTTCAATCTCAGGGGGCAACAAGGTGGTTCAGTGGATACAGCACTGGCCCTGGAGTCAGGAGGAGCTGAGTTCAAATTCTGACCTCAGACACTTACTAGCTATGTGACCCCGAGCAAATCATTTAACCTCAATTGCCTCAAAAAAAAAAAAGCTTTTTTTTTTAAACTATTCCCTGCCTGTGTTGTGTGGTTTAGTGCCCAGAAAGGGTTCCTCACCACAGCTGAAGGACCAAGTGAGTGGGCTCTGGACAGGGATCCATGCCCCAGGCCTTCCTGGGGTCTTTAAGATTGTGGGGAGAGCCATGGTCTCAAAGAACAAAGTCACTGGGAGTCCAGAACTCAAGTGAAGAGATCTTTGTAACTGGGGCTTAGTGCCAGGGACCCTGAAAACAGACTAGACGCACAAGGCAAGAGCAGATTGGCCCAGATTTTTGTCTACTCCCCACCATGTTCTCTCCCTCTCCCAGGCCAGGGAAAACTGAGGCAGAGAAGGAAGTCTTCTTGAGGTCACGCAGTGAAGCAATTCGTGGCAGAGCTGAAGCTAGAAATGGGCCCAGTCCCCTTACCCTCTCCCAGGGCCCTAATACCATCTGGCAGGTCCAGGATTGGGCTGGCCTAGCCCAGGACATGCAGCAGTCCTGAGGGTAGTGGAGATGCCTGCCTCCTCTCCTCCTGGCCTCCATTATCCAGTGTCAACTGAGGGTTCCCACCTCCTCTCTCTTCTACCCTTCTAACCCTGGTGTGTTTGCTCTGGCCAGACACACCCTGCAGGAAGAACTGGGGCATGGCCATATGGAACCTGGTCCTGGGGTTTCCCCCAGCGCCCAGATACTCACCTTAACTCTCATTTCACAGAAAGGAAAATGGAGGTCGAGGGAAGAGCAGAGGGCTGAACCCAGGTCACAAAGGGAGGGTTTGGCTGAGCTGCGAGAGTGGCCCCATTCTTCACTCTCTACTCCCAAACCCCCAGTGCTGAAGCAAAGTGGCTTCCAGCCCAGGGACCAGTAGCTTCCCACCCCAGGTCCCTCATCCCTTCAACTGCTTCTAAGGTGTGAACGCCCCATCCATGTTATGGGAATGTGTCAGACCACCCCCCTCCTCACTTCCTTCTCCCATCTGAACTTTGCTCAGGGCCACTTCCTTCTCTTCCTATTCTCACACAAAACCTGTTTTCCAACAGTTTTCTAGGGAAAACATTCCCTGTGGTATCTACCCCAAAGGGCTGACTAATCGGAAAAAACAGAACAGGTGAGCTTGGATAGCCCCAGCGATGGCTTTGTCCAACCCTCTAATGTTGCAGGGACTTTTAGCTGAGACTAAAGATGTGGAGTGGATTGGGTGTTTGCTCCTGGTCCCTGAGCAGGGGGAACAAGGCTTCCTTGCCCCCAGCCTAAACACCCAAACCAAATATGGGATAGGAGCCTGCTGGCTATTTGACTGATCGATCACAGAGATCCTTCCTTGCTTGTATTTCTATGCCCACCACTTGGCACACAGCGAGCACTTAATAAATGCTTGTGGCCGGCCTGCCTTTCATTACTGTGTAAGGCCACACAGAACACAGAATGTCTTAGGAGGAAGTGAAGACCGTTTCCACCAGGAATTTGTCACCCTCTTTTTCTGTGTCATGGACCCTAATGGCAGTTGGGTGAAGCCTATAGACCCTTATCAGAAGGTTTTTTAAATGCACAAAATAAAATGCATAGAATTACGAAGGAAACCAATTATCCTGAGATGCAATTACCAAAATATTAAAGAAACAAGTCCATCCGACCTCCCCCTCAGGTTAAGAACTGCTGATTGACCTAACAGGGGTGGGGAATCCGCAGTAAGGCCACATGTGGCCTTCTCGATCCTCAGGTGCGGCCTTTTGACTGAGTCCAAGTTTTACAGAACAAATCCTTCTATTAAGGGGATTTGTTCTGCGAAGTTTGGATTCAGTCAAAGGGCCACACTTGAGGACCTAGAGGGCCACATGTAGCCTTGAGGCCAAAGGTTCCTCACCCCTGATCTAGACCAGTCTCTTAACTTAAAGGGTGCAATAACGCCCAGAGAAGACAAATCTACGCCCAATGTACCATCTACCTTTTATAGAATCATAGGATTCAGAGCTAGAAAAGTTCTTAGAGATCATCTAGTCTGACCTACTTTATTATGTTTTATTTTTAGTTACTAAATTTTTTTTCCCAATTATCATATAGTTTTTTCACCCTCATGCCCTTCATGCCCCAGGAAAAAAAAAGGAAAACAAAATCTTTGTAATTAATTACCTCTTTTATTTTACAAAGAAAGAAACTGGGTGGCCCAGAAACTAGTGGACAGAACCTGGGGACTTAGATGCAGTAAGGTCCAAGTTCAAATGCTGTCTCAGGTATGAGACCCTAGATTTATCACCTAACCTCACCTGTGAAATGAGGGCATTAGATTTCATAGCTTCTAAGGTCCCTTTTGGCTCTGAATCTATGATCTCATGGAAACTGAGGCCCAGAGAGAAGAGAATGGATGTGTCCAAGGTTATCCAGGGAATTGTCATCAGAGCCGCCATGCAAACATGAGCTTTCTTAGACCCTGTCTGAAGCTGGGTCCTTGGCTTGGGGTGCATGGAGAAGGGGCTGGAGTCCTCTTGGAATCTAAGGTTGGTCTGGATGGAGGCCATCCTTATCTCTGCTGGTTGCTTGCTCTTCGGTCTTGCCCAGCCCCAGTGACTGGATAAAAGTACTCAGTGCCCTCTGTCCTGATTTTCTTTCTGCACCCTCCTGTCCTTGATCACAATGCTCCTCTTGGTTCTTGGGTTCCTGTGTATACCGGTTACCCATGGTGGTAAGTAGGTGGGTTCCTGTGGTGGTGAGATGTCTGCCTTCCCTTCCTTCTGTTTGTGGGTCTTCCCTTTCTCGGCCCTGGAAGCTTTGGGTCCATGCATGGAGAAGCAAACTTGCCAGAAGTACATTCACAACTTGAATGGCCCATTGAATAACGCAGCCTCCTGTTGCAAAGGAAACTGCTCAGGTATGCTCAGCTTCGAAGGGAGGAGGCACGAGGGAGCACTGGAGTGCCCCCGAGAGGAGCAGGAGCCTCCCCGGGTAGGTATGGAGGCTTTGTTTGACTTTGGAGCTTTCCTCTGTGTTGTCCCAGCTGCTGACCCCGACTCTGAACTGGGCCCTAACTGGAAGCACTGGAGGAACACTCTTAGGTAAAGACCCCTCCGTGTCCCCCTCTAAGCCCTGTTTCTCTCCTGGCGGAACCCACTACCATCCCTGAATCTACATCCACACCTGAGCTCCTGCCCAGACTCTGGACCCTGCAAAGCCTACCTCTACCCTGCTGGGAAGGATACCTGCCTTAGCACCGTGGAGGTCATAGGTGAGTGGCCAAAGCTGCCCCTCTGAGCTCTCTGGGGGGGGGGACGGGACACACAAGCACACTCCCCCATCCAGGGGAGAAACCTGGGCTGGACTGCTCTGCAGGAGGAGAGGTAAGCTGGGGCTACTCCTCAGCAGCAAAAGCCAGTCCTCAGGAGATAGGGGGGAAGGAATAAAGAATCAATTTCAGGCTCATCTCCCCACTCCCCACTGCTGATGGCGTCTCCCACCTGCTGAAGCCAGAGGTGGTCTGCTGCTTTCTCACCCCTTCTGTCCCCCTAAGAGAGTCCCATCCACCTTCAAAGACCTAGAGAGACAGTGACAGAGGCAGAGACAGACAGAGAAAGGCAGAAAAGGAGAGACAGGGAGAAAGAGCCAGAAAGGGAGCGCCAGAGACATATATAGGACCAAAGAGAGACAGAAGCAGACAGGGAGAGACAGAAAGCTACATACATCTGTTAAAGCAGCAGGAGAGAGACAGAGATAAAGGGAAGGAGAGAGAAAGAGAGAGAGGGAGGGAGAGAGAAAGAGAAAGATAGAAAGGAGGACAGAGGAAGGGAGAGGCAGATGTGGAAAAGGAGACAGACAGAGCAGTACGGAGAAAACAGCAAGGAACATGGAGTTTCAAGTCTTGAATTCAAATCTGTGTGACCTTAAGTGAGGTTCTGGGCCTGTCTTCTTATCTGTGTAGCAGTGGCCCTCTCTTTTGTAGAGCATGTGAGCATGGGATCTGGAGTCCCCTGGTTCCCCAGGGGAGTGCCCCTGACTCAGGTCCCAGGGGAACTGAGTTCAAATGTGAGCTCTCTCCCACACCTTTGCTTAGTAACCACAAACATGTGACTTTTTCCTCTGTTGGGTGTCAGTTTCTTTATCTGTAAAACAGTTTGGATTAGATGCCTTCTGAAGTCCTTCCCTGCTCCAAGTCTTGTGATCCTAGAGACACAGAGACACATAGACAGGAAAGAGAGCAGAGGGAAGGGTGGCACACAGTGGGTAGAGCTCCAGCCCTGGAGTCAGGAGGACCTGAGTTCAAATCCGGACTCAGACACTTGACACTACCTGTGTGACCTTGGGCAAGTCACTTAACCCCATTCACTTCACATTAAAAAAAATAAAAGATAGCAGAGGGAAACAGAGTGGGAGAAAGAACCAGACACTCCAGGGCCCAGGGATTCCTCAGGGGCCCCTTTAAGCCGAGGACTGTCTTTGCCCAGAGGGGGTCCATGTACCTGTTTCCTGTCCCAGGAGACACTTCCCCAGAATAAGCCGCAGAAGCCACGGACAGCCAGGGCTGAGAGGAGGAAGAGGAGGCTGCCAAGGGTGATGCAGCAGCATCTGCTGGATGACCCCTTCTTTCTCCTGGTGGGGCCTGAGTTCCGTCCTCTTTGCCTGTTCTCCCACCAAGGTCAAAGGAAGGACCAGTCTATCTCCAGAAGGAATGGCTCCTGTGTGGCACCTGAGGATTGCCAGCCTCGAGTCTATAGCCTGTCCCACGTACCCTATCAGAGCCTTTGGGTCAATGTCACCTGTTGCGGCGGTGGTAACTGCAGTGAGTCCCCCGAGGCAGGTACATCACCAGACAGGCCACGGGTTAGGACAGTGCTGGGTCAGGGAGGGCAGGCTCAGCTGACAGCCCCCTCATTGTCTTGTGCTGCTCTCTGGACCCAAATGCCCACGAGCACCATCCTCCAACGGATGTGTGGAGTGTAAGGGGCTCTGAGAGCATCAAAGTCAGAGACCAACCCTATGGGCTTTGAATGACCCTCTCACTTCCTATTCTCTGGATTCCTCAGTGGCCCTGCCCAAGGGTAGGTTCAGTGATGTCCTGTGTCCCATCTGCTCCCTGTATGACTACTGTTGTGACGAAAGCTTATACCTGTGCTGCTATCAAGGGGAGACCTCCTGTTTACCATGAACCTGGCTCGGCTTAGAGGTAATGGGGGTGGGAGAAAGGGAACCGCTGGCCAAGAGAGCCTGGGAATCGGTGTGGGAAGCCGGGAGCTGCTCATTCTCTGTGGTCTTTGGGCAAGTGGGTCCCAGTCTGCCCATCTTTAAAATGACAGACTTTTTAGGGTCCTGCCTGCCCGGCTCAGGTGTTCTGGAGTCTGGGTTCTGAGGCTGGGGAGAGGGGCCATTTTCTGACCTCTGGGAATGGTGGCGAAGAGGCTCCAAAGCTTCCCTGGATTCATCCTTCCCCAGGGGGTCTGAATGTCACCTTTCAAGGGTGTGGCTCTGAGGCCCTGTGCCACCTGCCTGAGAACCACACCCTCGGTCTCACTGGGAAGCCAAACTGCAGCTCCACTCATCTGACCATGCTGGGCTATGAGTGCCAGCACAGTGGTGCCACTTGCTGGGTCTGCGCTCTCTTCCCAGCCCTGTTGGGGGTGTGGATGGCCGCTGGGCTCCCCTAAGAGCCCACCCCCATTCTGCTGTGCTCCCCACTCATCTTCTCTAGCCAAAGCAGGAAGAATTTTTCTTCTCTCTGATGATGGGAGCCCACCCCAAGTCTGGACTCTTCCAGGGAGCCTCCTTGGCCAAAGCCCAGCCCAGATGACCTCTTGGGCCTCAGAAACCCCAGAACCGGCCCCACAATAGTCAACAACAAATTATACATTAGCTCATTTCCCCAAACGTTCTATGTCTTTTCTTGTATTCTCTCCCATGCTTATCTTGTCCTTTAACACCTAAGTTGGGTCCTCAGCTCTCTGGGAATCCCTCAGTCCCCAGCGGGAAGTCTCCCAGCCTTACCTTGGCTTTCAAGACCTGCCTTGAAGACTGAGGTGATGGGACCTCCCCACGGGTGCTGCTGCTGGAGAGGAAGAGGCAGCTAGGGGAGTCTTGGAGTTCAGGAGCCCCGAGCTGCACTTGGACTAGACTGAGTCCATTTTATGTTCAGAACCTAGTGGTGGAGAGCTGCCGGGCTGCTTAAGGAGGAGTGGCCCAGCCCAAAATTAGAAAAACGGCAATTTGGCATAGGCTGAGCTGCTGGGCTGCTAGGGCCCACGACTGTGCGATCCACCCTACCTCCTGTTCCAGGAAATGTGACAGAGAGCTCTCCTCCTGGAGTTGCCAAAGACCTCGAATGCATTGCATACAGACACAGAATCAAGGCAGGGCTTTGGAGTCAGAGGACCCTGATCGAAATTCTATGCCAGTTCTTCCCCCCCCCCCCACTTCCTAGCTCTGTAACCTTGGACTTAATCTCTCTAGGCTTCAGTTTTCTTGTCTGTCAGATAAGGGTGTCGGGCTTACGACCTCTAAGGGCTCAACACTTCTAAACCTCCAGCGGTGGTCCAATCATCTGCATTCAACAGTTGAGAAAGCAAGGGCCAGAGAAGGGAAGAGATGTGGCAAAGACCACCCAGGGTGATGTTGTTAGAAGAGGCAGAGGGAGAGAAGTGGGGGGGAGAGAGACTGACAGACAGACACATACACACACAAAGACAGAGAGAGAGAAGAGAGAGAGAGAGAGAGAGAGAGAGAGAGAGAGAGAGAGAGAGAGAGAGAGAAGAGAGGAAGAAGGAGGAAGAGGAGGGAGGAGGGAGAGAGAAGGAGGAGGAGGAGAAGGGAGGAGAGAGAGGCAGAGACAGAGACAGAAGGAGGGAGGAAGGAGAGATAGACAGAGAGGAGAAAGGAAGGGGGAGAGAGAAGAAGAGAGAGAGCCAAAGAAAAGGAGACAGACAGATATTCACGTATGGGACTGACTCTACTAGGCCATGGGTTCCCCTAGACTAAACTCCCTAAATACAAAAAGGCTGTGTCTTATTTACCTCAGTTTTCAGTATGGGACCCTGTGAAGTAAATATTTGCTGAAAGAATCAGGGGCCAATAATCACTTGATCCATGGGGGGAACCCATCTCTCCCTTCCCCTCCCCCCTCAGGGTCTACTCTTGAGGTCACCCCAGTGGGCATTGTTGGCCTGGGCCCCTGCTGGTGTTACCTGGCTGGGCGGGGCCAGCCAATCAGCCGCTAGCCCCTGTTATAATGGCCCCTAGCAACGGGGTATGAGTCCAGGCAAACGGGGAGAGACCCTGTGGGCGGGGAGAGTCTGAGGGGTGTGGGAAATTCCTCTGTGAATGTGAGTTGATTTTGGGGGGAACGGTACCCCATGTGGGTGAGATCAGGGCAATCCAGAGGGAAAAAGGGAAGAGAAGTCCCGGGTACATAGAATCTAGGTTCAGTTCCCCTAGTTGCCCTTTGGACCCCCGTAGTCTTTAGCTCAGACACCCAGAACCAGTCACAGAATGGAGGGGAGGAGGGAGCCTTGGGTTTAAGCAGGAGGGGCTACACTACCCAGTTCCTTCAGTTATCCGCCAGACCCTGGAACCTTGGGAGGAGAGGAAAGGTCTGTTCAGTGCCAAAGGGAAGGAGCCCAATTCTGTCTAGCCTTGATGAACCTCCAGAGTCTGCCCCTTGGTTACTCAAGCTAAGAGAATTGTTTGCATTTGGGGACAGAGTCAATCTGGGCCCATCTGCCCAGGCTAAGCTCCATTTTGAGCCGGTGCTAGGTGTCTCAGAGACCCTAGACCCTTCACGAAAGTGAGAGGAGGAGAAATCTGGGGGCTGTGGTCAAGGCTGCATGGATTCTCCCCAGTTTCTTTTACAGACTCTAGCTGTTATGGTCTGACGCTGAATTACCCCAGACCCTGCCCAAAGAGGAGGAAAAAACCCCAGGTGTGGGGGACTTCAGCCCAATTCCTTCTTTTTCCCTATGTCTCTCTATTCAAATATCCCGGACCTCCCCAAGAGGTCATGGATAAGACAGGCTTGGAGTGTGGGAAGGGGCTCCTGTGAGGTTACCACCTGAATACCCCAGAGCTCTTTGTGGAAGAATGGATCCCAGGTGCAGCAATTCAGAGTATCTTGTCTCATAGGCACTATGGACTGTTTATTCAAGAACATTCAGAACTTTTCATGGTGAAGAGGGGAGGGAAGGCGGTAGCTGTGTTGGGGTTGGGGGGTAATGGGCCCAATTTTCCAGGCTCAGCCCCTGAAGGATCTCAGATGAGCAGGGCATGTGAAGTGGGCAGAGAAGAGAAATGATGGGATTCTACTGACTGCCCTATGACCTGTAGTTTGCTGCTTGGACACCTCCCAGGGTCTCCATGTCTCCATGGACCAGAGGAGGGAAAAGAGGTCCTGGGATTGGGGTCCCATTCCTTAATTTCCATATAGATTACAATCATACTAAAAAAAAACCCTGTACAATCCACGGGGCTGAAGGGAAGAAGTCTCTCTATGTGTGTGTTGTGGGTAGAGAGGAGGAAATGGGGCATGGACCTAATTACCTACTTTTCCTGTAGACTCTAACAGGCTCTGTCACTCATGTATCCTGCGCTTACAGGGGAGAAATGAATCGGATTTCCCCAGTTTCTCCACATTCTACTGTTTATGTACCTCATCCCACCTCAGATCCCCTGTTCTTCTCCCTCCTTGGGACCCCAAGATAGTACAGAAAAGAGAAAAATGAAAGGGGTCTCAGAAAGAGAAGACTGGTTTAGGATGGGGAGATCCAGTGGGTGGGCCATTTCAGGGAGCCCTTCCTCCCCTTGGTAATAAAGGATGAAACTGGGAGGCAGGACCACAGGCTCATAGTCCTCTAGGGGTGGAAGGGACCTTAGTCTGACCCCTAACATTTTACAGACAAAGCAACTGGGGCCCAGAGGATGAGGTTGTTGGAAGCCGTGGGTCTGGTGCCTCCAACTCCACATGTCCTATCACTGGTGCCATGTCGGGTTAAGACAAAGGTCCCTTCTAGCTCTAAATGTCCTATGACCTAAATGAGAGGCTGTGGAGGGGAGAGGAAAGACAGCAGATTTGGAGTCAAAAGGCTACTTCCTACATCTCGTAACCGCCACCTCCTGATGTGGCCTCAGTTTCCTTCCCTGTAAAATGAGGAGACTGGATGAAGTTGATCCTCACCACCCTTCCCCAGTCTTAAGTCTGGGGCCAGCTCTCCTACTAATTTACTATGTGACCTTGGGCAAGTAAGTCACTTTGCTACTCTGGGCCCTACTTTACCTATCGATGAGATGGGGATAAGAATCCCTGCTTCCCTCACAAAGATGTTAGGAAGCTTGAATGAGATAAGGATGGGGAAAAGCCTTCAGAAAACATAAGTATAAGGAGGTACCATCACACTATATTAGTAAAAAAACAGACTGAAGTATAGTGGGATGGGGTGGGGTATGGAGAAAGCAAAATGGAGGAGAGAGGAGGGAAACAGAGTCACAGAGTCGGAAAATGTCAGAGCTGGGAGGCCTTTCAGGACCACTGAGGCCAACCTCCTTATTTGGCAGTAGGTCTAGAAAGGGGTCAGGATACTTGCCCAAGAGGTTGGGTCAGGTGTGAGTCAAGGACCCAGAAGTCCACAAGTGATCCTCACTCCCAGTCTGGGGCTTCCAAGGCTACATCCTGTAGCCGGGTTAATGGGAGGGAACAGGCAGTTTGCCGGGGCTGTTGGGATGGGCTGCCTTTACAGCTAACTGTCTGCCTCTGTTTCTCTGCCCCCTCTCCTCCCCTCCCCCTCTCTCCCTGGCTTGGTCTCAGGGCCTAGGTGGTGTGAGCAGCCTGCCCCCTACCCCAAGGAGCACACGCATCGAGACTCCCCCACTCCCCCCCCCCACTCTCCCCAGGGGCGCAATGGCGTCCAAGTCACATGCCCCCCGGCCTGAGGAGGAGAGCACCATCCTCATGGCTAAGGAGGAGCTTGAGGCTCTTCGGACAGCCTTCGAGCTGGGGGATATCCCCAAGGCTGCCTCCCGCCTCCGCGAGCTTCTGGGCTCCGCCGAGAGCAGCCGTCTTGAGGTGGGCGTGACCGGCGAGTCCGGGGCCGGCAAATCTTCCTTGATCAACGCCCTTCGAGGGATCGGGGCGGAGGACCCTGGTGCGGCCCGGACAGGCGTCATCGAGACCACAACCCAGCCCACCCCGTACCCCCACCCTCAGCTGCCCGAGCTCATGCTGTGGGACCTGCCAGGGGCTGGCTCGCCCGGCTGCCCAGCTGACAAGTACCTGAAGCAAGTAGACTTTGCTCGCTACAATTTCTTCCTCCTGGTCTCACCCCGCCGCTGTGGGGCCGTGGAGACTCGGCTGGCCACTGAGATCCTCCGCCAGGGCAAGAAATTCTACTTTATCCGCACCAAGGTGGATGAGGACCTGGCGGCTTCTCGCACCCAGCGCCCATCCGGCTACAGCGAGAACGCCGTCTTGCAGGAGATCCGAGACCACTGTGCGGAACGTCTCCGTGCTGCCGGCGTCCAGGACCCCCGGATCTTCCTCGTGTCCAATCTCTCGCCGGCCCGTTACGATTTCCCTCTGCTCGTGGCCACCTGGGAGCGGGAACTACCGGCCCACCGCCGCCACGCTGGCCTCCTGTCCTTACCGGACATTTCACTGCAAGCCTTGCAAAAGAAGAAAGACGCCCTGCAGGAACAGGTGCTGAAGACAGCCTTGGTGTCTGGGGTCATCCAGGCTGCCTGTGCCTGGGCTCGCAGCCGCTTACGATGACGCCCTCCTGATCCGCTCCCTGCGGGGCTACCACCGCAGCTTTGGCCTGGATGACGACTCCCTGGCCAGGCTGGCCGAGCAGGTGGGCAAGCAGGCTGGCGACCTGCGCTCTGTGATCCGCTCGCCCCTGGCCACTGAGGTCTCGCCGGAGGCGGTGCTGCGCATGTACGCCCAATCGTCGGACGGGGCCATGCGTGTGGCTCGCGCCTTCGAGAAGGGCATCCCCGTGTTCGGGACGCTGGTGGCCGGTGGCATCTCCTTTGGGACCGTCTACACCATGCTACAGGGCTGCCTCAATGAGATGGCCGAGGACGCCCAGCGTGTCCGGATCAAAGCCCTGGAAGAGGAGGCCACCTCCTCCGGCTCTGATGCCCGCCTCGACGTCGCCAGCGGGCCCGGGTTGGAGAAGAGGGGGGCAGGCGAGGGCGGCGGGGAGGATCCTCCAATCTCAGCACGCCGGAAGCTTGGACTGCTACTCAAGTACATTCTGGAGAGCTGGAAGAAACGGGATGCGGTCGAAGAGAAATAAAGACGACCACCTCTCCCCCAACGACAAAAAAAACCCCTCCTGACCACTCCACCCCACCATCCCCCATTCCTACTCCCCCACCTCTGTCCCCTGTCCCTACCAAAAAAAAATTCACGTGAAGAAACCAATGGGTTGGGAGACTCGGACTACTTCCAGATCGGCCTAGGGCACAACGGGGGGTGGTGGGGGGATGGGGCTGCCTTCAAGTGTCTGACAGGTAGGGGTGGAGGAGAACGGAAGAGACCCATTTAAGGGCTGATTTCTCCTTCCCTATCCCACAGGCACGTCATCCTTGGGAGGAAGGGGCACTGGGGAGACAGGATTCTGCGGGGGAGGACCCATGAGTGGGGAGAACAGAATAAGTGTGAATGAGAGGGCATAGAACAGGGAAGCCTGCGGAAAGTATCCACTGCTCCCTTTGTGGGGATCTTCCCCCTGTCTTCTCTTCCCATTCTGGACCTTGAAAGGTCCTTTGATGGCAATCCCCTGGCTCCGCGCCAACACCCTGTCCCTTTACTCGAAAATGCCCCACCCCCTGAGGAGCTGGCCAATCAGCATTCAGATCTCATTACAATGGGCCCTAGCAACAGGTCTGGCCAGGGAGCCAGTGGAGTTGGTGGGGGATGGGGTACCAGGGTCCTGGAAGAGGAGGCAGAAAGGGGCCAGGGCCGAAGCAAGGCCCTGCTAAACGTGAGTTAGGGTGGAGGGTGGTAAGGCAGGATCACCCTCCCCTTCCCCCTCCCCTCAACACTCACCTGTTGGAAGATAAGGAGAGATGAGTTTCAGCCCCTAAAAACACCTACTCAGCTCAACCCAACCCAATTCACCCCAACCCAACTTGGCTTGGCCCTACCCTCATGTTCCATTCCTGCACAGGGCAACTCTGGGGGAAGAAAAGATTTTTTTTTGGGGGGGGATGTATGAATCTGTGTGACCCTTTATGTGGCTGTGATCTTGAGGTTCTGTGGGAGTGACTCTGAATAGGTGAGTGTGGCACTGGCCTCTGGTATGATTTGAGTGTGTCCAGAGTGGGAAATTCCTTGAGGATGATTGAGAAAGTCATTTGTGTTGGTGATTGTGTCAGTTGGCGTGGCTGAGATTGAGAGTGAACACAGAATGAGTCATCTTTTGACTCCACTTTTACCACTCTGTGATTGGGTGTGGTGTGTGCATGCATATGGGTATGGGGGTATGTGTATGGCTATGTATGTGGCCACCCCTTTGACACCTGGTTCAGCCTCTAGCCCTTCCTTGTGCCTAGTCTGTTAAGCCAGGTGAGACTCAGGAGAGAGTCAACAGTCAACAAGCAAAAAAGCACCTACTATGTGCCACTCACTGGCCATACAGAGAAAGGCAAAAGTCTCTGCCCTCAAAGAGCTCACAGTCTAGTGGAGACAATGCAGACCCAGCTCTGTACAAACGAGCTACAGACAGGATGAACTGGAGAGAAACCACAGGGAGCATGCTGATACTAAGGGGACTTTCCCAGAAGCTGGAACTTGAAGGAAGCCAGGAGGCAGAGTTAAGGAGGAGGAGCAACCCAGGCATGAGGACAGCCAGAGAAGTGTCTGGCCTGAGGACCAGTCAGGAGGCAAGTGTCCCTGGATGGAAGGACAGTGAGGTATAAGGACAGTAAGATATGAGGAGTCTCAGGTGTAGAAGCCAGATCAATAGAAGGCAGAATGGAGTAAGAGGACAGACGCACCAGGGGAGTGAGGACTGAAGGTTTCCAACTTTAAAGCCTTGTGAGAGAAGGATGCTTGGGTCCGTCTGTTTAGAGCTGGAAGGTACCTCAGAGGCCAGCTAGCCCAAGATCCTCATTTTACAGATGGGGAAACTGAGGAAGGGTCACATGGAGAGGACCATAGGATCCTAGAGCTACAGCTGGCTGGGACCTTCAAGGCCATCTATCTAGTCCTATCTGCCCACTTTACAGATGAGGCAACTGAGGCAGTGAGAAGGGACGTGATTTAAATGCCTCAGGTCAGCTCAGGGAGTAGTAATTGGCCAGAGACAGGATTTGAACTGAAGTCCTCTGACTCCAAACCCCATAGTTCTTTCCACTGTACCCCAGAAGTACATGGATTACTATTTCCACTCTACTGAGGATGAAACAGGCCCAGAAAAGGGAGGAGACTTGCTCAAGGTTACCCACGGCTTATGAATTTTGGAGGTGGGACTGGCACCCAAGCATTCTTTTAAAAATTTTTTTTTCTCTTTACTCTTTTAAAAATTTATTTTGACTTATCAACAATCACTTCTATAAGCTTTTGAGTTTAAAATTTTTCTCTCCCTCCCTCCCCACCTCCCTCCCCAAGACAGTGTGAAATCTGATATAGGCTATACATACACATTCCTATTAAACATATTGTCCCATTAGTGATGTTGTAAGAATTAGAACCAGTAGGAGGGACCACCAAAAAGAGGAAACAAAACACAACAGAAGAAAACAATAGCAAATAGCATGCTTCGATTTGCATTCGAACTCCGTAGTTCTTTGTTCGGATATGGATAGCATTTTCCATCACGAGGCCTTTGGAGATGTCTTTGATCCTTGCATTGCTGAGAAGGGCCAAGTCTATCAATATTAGTCATCCAACAACGTGGCTGTTACTGTGTACAATGTTCTCCTGCTTCTGCTCATTTCACTCAGCATCAGTCCATACAAGTCTTTCCAGATTTTTCTGAAGTCCACCTGCTCATCATTTCTCATAGCACAATAGTATTCCATTACATTCACATACCACAACTTGTTCAGCCATTCCCCAATTGATGGGCATCCCCTCAATTTCCAATTCTTTGCCACCACAAAAAAAGCTGACTCAGTCAAAAGGCCGCACCTAAGGACCTAGAGGGCCCCATGTGGCCTCGATGCTGCAGGCTCCTCAACCCTGGACTAGGAAAACCCCAGTCCCGGCCCTCCCTGTTCTGCTCGCTTTCCTGGGCTCAAAGTATACCTATGACAGAGCTAGGTGTGCTCTTCTCGCACTCAAGCTCATTCACAGTTGGAACCTCCTGACATGACTCACCCATATACTATTATTAGCATATAAGGGGTTTTTATCAGAGAAACAGGCCGTGTGGTACAAGTGGACAGAGATCTTGCCATGGAATTGGGAAGACCTGGCTTCAAGTTTCACCTCAGATACATACTGTCTGTGTGAGCCTGGCTGTCTGCCTCGGTGGAACAGTCTTTCCAAAAAGAGGAGAGTTCTGCCTTTGGATAGCAACATTACGGTGACATATTATTCTGGATGGAATCTGAGCTCACCCAGGTAGGAAACTCCCAGTGTGTGAAGGCCCTCCACCTGCCTCACTCTGCACCTGTTCTTCAGGTGAGAATCACCTGAGGGCACTGATAGGTTAAGTCCCTCGCCCAGGTCACACAGTCACTCACGCACTGTAAGTGGGAGTCAGCCAGGGAGTGCAATGGATCTCTTAGGAAGACCTGAGTTCGAATGTGGCTCCAGACACTTTTTGCTGTTGTCATTCAGTTGTTTCAGACATTTCCGTCGTGCTCAGCTCTTTGTGATCCCATTTGGAGTTTCCTTGGCAAAGATACTGGAGGGATTTGTCATTTCTTTTTCCAGCTCGATTTACAGATGGGGAAACTGAGGCAAACAGGGTTTAAGTGACTTGCCCAGGGCCACACAGAAATGTCTGAGGCTGAATTTGAACTCTGGTCTTCCTAACTCTAAGGGGGGTGCTCTATCCACTGGGCCACCTCGCTGCCCCTATTATGTTTAATAAACGCTTGCTGATTGACAGTCCGTATGTACCCCTGGGACTCAAAGCCAGAGCTTTCTAACTCCAAGGCTAGCTCTCTGTGCACTATACAGAGACTGCCTCAGTGTAACGAGATACTATAATGCTCTATCATAGTAACGATGTGTTAAATGTTGGTAGACGCAATATTCTCTCCGCTAGACGTTTCTTCAGATGCCTTCACCTTAGGTATTCCTTCCAAGGACTTGTTAGTAGAACCCAAGCTCTGTCCTTCAGCCAGCTGGGAAGGCTTTGAGAAAGCCTGGTATGAGACTCTCTGGCCCCTGAGGACCAGTGTCTACCAGCTTCTGGAAGCTCATTACCAGATTTGCCACAGGGTGAAGACCATCTCCTGAGATAGAGGGGGGTCGCTATCTGTACTGGTAGAGGGAGTCCCCACCAAGTAATGAAGTATATCTATCATTACTATTTTTCAACAATTCAACAATAATTTCAACAATTCACTCCAATTCAACTAACAGGTTTTTTTTGTTTCTTTTTTGGTGAGGTGATCAGGATTAAGTGACTTGCCTGGGGGCACACAGCTAGTAAGTGTTAAGTGTCTGAGGCTGGATTTGAACTCAGGTCCTCCTGACTCTAAGACCAGAGCTCTACTCCCAACTAACAGTTCTAAGCACCTATTATGTATTCAAGAGTGTAGGGAGATGAGTAATGCTTAAGCCTGGACAAGTTTGTCATTGTTTGAGGGGGAGTAATGTAAAATACAGCAGATTCTTGAGCAGGGGAGTGACACTGTCCAGACCCAGTTGTTAAGGTATGGGTCTATCAATATGTCAGCTTTGCTGAAGATGGATTGTGGCTTTGCTTAGGAAACGTGCCATCTCCCACTCCACCGTCCACCTCCACACAATAATCTTCAGTGACTCCCTATTATTTCTGGGATCAAATATTAAAATTGTTCCGTTTGGCTTTTGGAGCCTTTCCTAAGCTGGCCCCTTCCTGCCGCCTCTCCAGCCTTTGCCCGCATGTGTGAACTCTGAGGACTGTGCTATTCAGGGACCTTCGCACACAATACCCCATCTCCCTTTTCATCTAGTCACTGGCTGCCCACAATGAGCAGCCCCCCTGGGATGTTCTCCATACCTATCTCTTAGTTTGTCTGGATTCCTTCAAGACTCAACTCAAAACCTTAAGGACACCTTTCCTGGGACCCCTTCCCCTCCCCCACATGCGGCCACCTGAGCTTTGAAGGTACGTGGTGCAGTGAATGGAGTTTCGGGGTTCAAATCTGACCCCAGACAAATCATTTAAGCTCTCTGCCTCAGTTTCCTCAGCTGCCCAATGGGAATAATAGTAGCACCTACCTTCTAGGGTTGTTGTGAGGATCCAATCAGTCAAAATTTGAGCTTAACACAGTGCCTGGCACATCCTGGGCACTTAATAAATCCTCGTTTCTTTCCTTTCTTCTTTTGAGAGAGAAGTTTCAGTTGAGCAAGAGAGCTAGAAAAGCCAGGAGGTGAGTGGGTGTGGAAGAAGTGGAATCAATGAGAGTAGGTGGATTTTATTTTGAGTTGGCTGGTCAAACAGGGGAGTTGTTACCAGATGATAGCCCCAGGGAACTTCGAGGTCTAGGGAAGGTGGTTTGTTTTGAGAGGATGGAGGGGGCAGTTTGTTAGTGTTAGGTGATAGGGAGATTACCCAGGGCCCCTCCTCCCCAGGGCCCACACCTCTCCCCTTCCCCTTCTGGGCCATGGCAGTGACTTGGAGAATCCTCTTCCCCTTTCTCCGCAGTCAGGCCAGATTCTACTGTGGTTCCAAGTCTCAGCTCAGCACCTCACACACACCTGTGCCCTAGGACCTCTCCCCACTGGCCCAGCCCTTGAAGAGGAGTCTCTGCAGATAAAATCCCTCTCCTCTCTACTTGGGGAAACCCTCATAGTTCTCTCTGTGCTCCATCCCCCCCTCCCCATTATCTCCCCAGGGAGTAGGAAAGATGCCCCAATTCAATGCGAGGAACATTGGTTCTTTATGTGCAGAACCTTGGAAGGGTATGAAGTTAGACTTGGCTCCCAAGGACTGACTCTGGTGTGTGTGTGTGTGTGTGTGTGTGTGTGTCTGTGTCTGAGAGTGTGATAGAACTCAGCATGAAGTCAGCTAAGGAGATGGCCACACATGATCTATGGGAAACCTTCAGGTAGGAGAGATAGCCACCACTCCTTCAAAGCTGGGGAGTCTTGAGGGCAGGAAGAGAGAGGGAAGGAAAAACCTTCCTAGGAGAGCAGGCCTTGGATCCAAGCCTTGAAGGAAGGTGGTGGGCTAGAGCATGGATGAGGAGGGAATGTTCATAATTGGTTACAGACCAACTGTGATTGGGTAGAGCCAAGAAGAGGTGAGAAGGGAGTGGCTTCTGGGCTGGGAGTTTGGCCCTTCCTCCAGTTCCCATCCCGCTACCTCACTCCATACCTAGTATAGGGTTGGGGACCCAGCAGGCGCTCAGGGAATGAATAAATGAAAATATGTGTATTGAGTGATTAGAAGTAGCCCCGGAATGCGAATACAAGAGTGTCCAGGGCAGAGGGCACAGCTGTGGTGGTGCTGGTCGAGGAAGGTCACTTGGGCTAGGAAAGGACTGGGGGGGAGTGCAGAACAGAAGGATGCTCTTCAACCAGGAACTAGATCAGAGTGATTTGATTAGGGTTAAAGAACGGGGAGGGGAGAAGGGGAGAGCAGCAAGGACAAGGAGTGAGAAGATGGAGGGAGATGGGTGTAGACAAGTATGGCAAGGCAGGCTCATATGCTGTGGTCTGCTGAGGCAGCCACACACATATATGTTGGGATGGAGAAGACTTAAGAGTCATAAGATCAAAGGATTTAGAGCTTGAAGCTGGAGATTTGATATCATCCAGGTCTATCATGTTAGAGCTGGGAGGGCCCTTAGAACAGGGAATGTTAGAGCTGAGAGGGAACCTAGAACATGGGATGTTAGAGCTGGGAGGGCATTAAAACAGAGAATATCAGAGCTGGGAGTATCCTTAGAATAGAGAGTGTCAGAGCTGAGAGGATCCTTAGAACATGGAATGTACAAATTGGGAGGGCCCTTATTCAACTTCTGCCTTTTATAGAGGAGCAAAGTTAGACCCAGAGATGGGAAGAGACTTTCCCAAGGCCCCTGGTGAGCAGAGGGATGCCTGATGTGTCCCCCTCCCTCCTCCCATTGAAGGTCATCATTGACCCCACACACACACACCCAAGTTGACTCTCCCTGAGCTTTCTCTTCTGATGGTTGCCCAATCTCTAGGAACAGCCCAGGAGTTTAGGAATACCTTGACTGACGCCTGAGGAGATGGAGGCTTTCAGTGAACTTTTCCAAGGAGACAGTCTAGCAGCGATATCTGCCAAGCTCCATTCTACCCTCCACTCCCTAGAGAATGTTCGATTGAATATTGCCATCACAGGAGGGCCAGGCTCAGGAAAGTCCACTTTTGTCAATGTCCTCCGTAATCTGGGTGATGAAGACCAGGGCTCAGCCAGGACGGGGGGGTGGAGACAACCTTGGACCCAACACCATACCCACACCCAAAGTACCCCAACATCATCATCTGGGACCTGCCAAGCATGGGGTCCTCCTTACTCCAAGACAACAAGTACCTAGAGAAGGTCCTGTCCCACCATTATGACTTCTTTATCATCCTCGCCTCCGAACATTTCATGCCCAGTCACACTCGGCTGTCCTGCATCATTCAGGGCTAGGAGAACCATTTATATTTTGTCTGCTCCAAGATCGATGTGGATGTAGCTGCCTCACTCCGACGCCGGCCCAGGACTTTCTCTGAGGGAAGTGTGTTCTTGGAAATCTGGGAAAACTGCCGTATCTACCTGAAAGGTGAGGAATCAGGGATTCTGGGAGCAATCTGAGGGCCCCAGAATGATCAGCTTGGAGCCCCCAAAGGGTGCAGGGAATCCATCCCTCACATAGTCTTTGCCTTCCTTAGTCACTCACACACCCAGGAGGAGCACGGAAGGAGCAAATCTCAGAAACGAGGTGGACTGATGCCCAACCCTTGCCTTTGTAGGAACTGCCCTACAGATTCAGTGACAAATGATCCTCCAGCCCCCACTTGGAAACCTCTAGGGACAGGGAACTCACTACCTTGATATTCCTAATATGAATGAATTAAAAAATCTTAAGGCAAATGGGATCCTGAAGTGTGTCTGAACAGGGACTCCTTCTATAGCCTCATTGACAAATAGTCATTCATCCAACCTCCATTTAAAAATCTCCAGAGAATGGCCACTCACTACTTTAATATCTTTAATATCACAGAACCCTGAAATTCAAGCCTGAAAGTCCCCTAGGGTGTTACTAGTTCAGTCTATATATGAGCAGGAATACTCCTCCTTGCCCTCAACTTTGGGCAAGTCATATTATTTCTCTGAGACTCAATTTCCTCATCTGTAAAATCAGGACATTGAATGAAATAGTCCTTGAGGGACCCCTGGCTCAAGATGCCCAGAAAACATCCCTGACAAGTGATGGTCTAGCCTCTGCTTGAAGATGCCCAGTGATAGGGAGCTCACTACCTCCTAAGGAAGCCCACTTCACTTTTGGACATATCTTGGTAGGATACGTTTCTCTATGTTGAGCCCAATCTTTTTGCATTCATTGACTCTGACACAGGGAATGGGAATAGAAAAAAGGTCTTAGAAGGATCATAGGTCCGTTGATTTCAAGCTGGAAGGGGCCTCAGAGTCTATCTAGACCAATCTCCTCATTTTACAGATGAGAGAACTGAGGCCTCCAGGGGGGCAAGAGACTTGCCCAAAGCCACTCAGGTACCAATTATCAGGTCAGATCTCAGCAGATGGCTTTACATCTTATGTGCAATAGCCCACATTTCTATGGTGCGTAAAGCAAGGGTCACCATGCACTTTACAAATATTATTTCATTTTATTCTCACCACAACCCTGGGAGGGAGGTGCTACTATTATCCCCATTTTTTAGAAGGGGAAAACTGAGTCAAACAGAGGCGAAGTGAACTGTCCAGGGTCACACAGCCAGTAAGTGTCTGAGGCAGAATTCCAACTCTGTCCACCAGGACACCTAGCTGCCCCTTAGCTGAGAAGACTTGGACCTAACAGACAGACTTCCCTGGCTTCATCTGCCTTTTGTCTCTTCTCTCCCATGTCAGGATGAAGTAAGTCCAGTCCCCTCTCCTTCCTTTGAGGACCTTTCTCCATCCAATATCCCCTCTCTTATTTTCTGTCTCTCTCTCTTAACTGGCTCCATCCTGCACTACCCCAGAGGCATGTAGTTGAAGATGTAGCAACCCCCTCTAGGACACCCTTGACAAATTATCCCAAATCTGCTCAAACACTTTCAGGGGCAGAGAGCTCATTACCTCTCAAAGTAGCCCATTCCATTTGGGGATCACTCTAATGGTTAAGAAGGTCTTCTTTAGACTGTTCCTACATCTGCCTCCATTAGCCTCTGCCAGCTTATTTCTGGTTCTGCCCTCAGGAGTCCAGGGCATTGAAGGACCCCTTCCTATTAGCTGTATGATTCCCGTGGTCCTCGGTGTCCCCACTTAAGGAAAGGCCTTTCCAGTTCTAACATTCTGTGAGTACAGTTGTGGCTAGAGTCCTCTTCTGTGTCCCATAAAGCAGTCCATGAGCAAGAATTCTAGCACAGAGCTGGAAGATGTCAGAGGCATCAAGTCCAGTCAATCCCTAGACAGCTGTGGCCCACCTCTCGTGGTGCTTGGACCACTGGGGCATCGGGCTGGAAAAGCCGGGGGACTCCTTCTCTGAAACATGTTGTCAAATGGGTAAAATAAAATACATAGGATTATGAAGGAAGCCAATTAGATTGAAATATAATGATCAACATATAGATACATATATGTATATGTGCACAGGCATGTATATGTATGAGTATGTTTATATGTATATGAGTGAAAGTTCATAGATGCCAGGCTAAGAACCCTTGCTATAAAGAAATCCCCTTTATAACATATTCAACAGGGGGTCATCTAACTGCCACTTGAAAACCTCCCTGAAAGGAAATTTCTTTCACTCTTTTGGAATTGCTGGTCATTCTGTAGGGGCTACACAGGTGATTTCTGCAGTGTAAGGAGCTCCCAGGGAGGGTCTTCTTCCAATGCAGGTCACCGTCTTCTCTGCAAAATAAAGTCTTAGAGTGTTGGCTAGGGGCATTGAGAGGTCTGGCTACTCATGCAGGGTCACACAGCCAGGATGGGTCAGAAGTGAGACTTGAACGCAGGTCTTTCTGTTTCCAAGGCTGGTTATCTGCTGTGCCATGATGCCTTTCACGGAATCTTAAAAATTTCCAGGATAACTTATATTTATGGAGAGCTCTAATTATTAGAAAATTCTTATGTCTATGGGAAGCACCCCTGAATTTGCATATATGTTTCCCATAGAGTGGTGCTTCATGGGTCCGCATCTATTCCAAATGATAGCTCATAGGCCCCCACTGACATGTTTGCTTTTTTTTTTTTTTTTGCTTTTTGGTGAGGCAATTGGGATTAAGTGACTTGCCCAGGGTCACACAGCTAATAAGTGTCAAGTGTCTGAGGGCAGATTTGAGTCAGGTCCTCCTGACTCCAGGGCCTATGCTCTATCCACTGTGCCACCTAGCAGCCCAGTGTTTTTACTTTTTATAGTCAGTCAGAAGGGACAACTGGTTCAAAGCAAAGACATTAGATGAAATAACGTAGTAAGAAAAGAAGCTATAGAATATTTCCCCCCATAGACCTGGATCAGTCTCCCGCAAATACATAAATAAGCAGGAGGAAGAGGAGATGCACATGTGAAGTGGTCTCCACAGACAATATACGTGTGGCTCATATCCATGCATAGAAGGGCACAAATATAGGCTACTTCTGCAGCTAGGGAACGTGCATAGCGGTGCAGCTCTGTCAGATGCATACATAGCTCATTAACCATTGCTCTCTACTGGCCTCTTGTGGCTGGTCCTGTGGTCAGCACCGGCTGCTGTTAGGCACAAGATTTAGGAGTTCCTGTCACATTCCAAAATCTGGTCTCAGTTGAGATCTTAGTTGGCGGGGAGGGGGGGGGGAGCTTTTTTCCTTATGGTTCCTTTCTTTGAAAGGGCTGCTGCTTTTCCTGCCGAGGTTCACTTAGAATGTAGGTGACCTTTCACAAGACTTGCATAACCTCTTCCTAGGTGAAAGCCCTACTCACTTCTCAGAAGCTTATCTAGAAGACAATTTTCTCTTAGCAGATTCCTCAACGCAGCCAAGCTCTCTGGAATGCAAAAGTAGGATTCCTGTAGCTGACTTTGTGTCTTCAGGTTGATTTCTGGTTTTTCAAATTGTATTTAGTGGTCCTGTATCTCTGTTCCTTTGTGTTTAGGGTCAGCAAGTCTCTGTAACTTGCTTCTTAATTTTCCCTTGCTAAACCATATTCAGTCAGCAACTGCTTTAAAAGCTGCCCCCCCACTACATGCCAAGGCCTCTTGGGGTTTGGGGACCCCATTCTCTCAATTCCCAATATTCCCATTCTCTCTTGAGGATGAGTGGGTTTTCTAATGTTCATATGACCTCTGTAACCTCCTCCAAACATAAGTCTGACCCTTTTGCCACAAGACCGTCATATTGGACAATGGCGCTCACATTTCCCCTGAGTCTTCCCTTCTCCAGGCTACACATCCCCCATTTCTTCAAGGGACCTGGCTTTGGGTCTTCCATCCTTGTGATAGCTTCCTGAGGTCAACAGGATAGGGATGGATCTCTCCAATTGAAAGAAGAAACGGAGATCCAGATTGGGCAACCATCGTTACACACGGAGTCACTGAGACTTATCCCAGACTCAGGGCTCTTCCCACCTTCTAGACACATCTGTGGGTCTGAACTACAACAGAATTCAGGGATCCCCAGGTTGGAAAATAGAAACCAGGCAGAAGACCTTCCAGTTACTGCACATCAGAAGGGCACCTTCACTCCTGGAGATGGGGGAGGGAGGGGTTCTGAGGGCAGAAAGTTCAGGATGGGAAGAACTGTCAGGAACATTATGGGCATCTGGGTCAAACAGCAAAGCTGACCCTCAACTCAATGTAGTAATTCCTGCTGGGGAAGCAATTCAAGCCATACAAAGTACTGGTAGAAGGGACAGACTCTTGAATCCAGCTCTGATGGTGACTCTCTTTGTGATCTTTGGAAAGTCATTTCATTCCTTGTTTTTTTTTCCCTTTGCAAAAAACCCTAGACAGTCTCCAATGGTTCTACACGTCCTAGGATCATAGATTTGGAACTGAAATAGAAAATCTAACCCTTTCATTTTACATATGAGGAAACTGAGGCAAATAGTGGTAAAATGACTCTCCCAGGGTCACACAGTAAGTGTCTGAGGTGGGAGTTGAACTTCCTGACGCCTGGTCCAGAGCTCTACTCACTATGCCACACTGCCTTTCCTCTGCTGGAAATGAAAAGGTTGGATTAGACGGTCTCTGGGTCCCTTCCTGCCCTGACCTTCTGTGGTAGTTCCCCAAGTGATCAGAGGAGGAAAAGGTCAGCCTGGGCTGGGACGGTCCAGGAGGGCTCCATGGAGGTGGGGCTTAGAAGGTGGGAAGGATCCCCCCAAGGTGGGGGAGGGAACAGAGAAACCATCGGACACTTTGAGATCCCCAAGAAGCATTTATTAAGAGCCTCCTATGTGCCAGGCACTGTGCTAAGTAAGCATCTGGGCTACAGAAAAAAAGAGTCAAAAGCCAGTCCCTGCCCTTAAGAAGCTTATAGTCTAACGGGGAGACAGCAGGCGAACAAATATGTACAAGCAGGTAGCGCTGTTCATACGGGACGTATTTGATATACAGGATAAAAGAGACAATTAACAGAGGGAAGGCATTAGAATTAAGCTCGGAAAGGCTGCCTTGGAAGGCAGGGTTTTAGTTGGTATGATCTCTCCTTCAGTCCTGTCCGATTCTTTGTGACCCCATTTGGGGTTTTCTTGGCAGAGAAACTGGAGCGGTTTGCCATTTCCTCCTCCAGCTCATTTGACAGAAGAGGAAACTGAGGCAAACAGGGGAAGTGACTTGGCCAGGGTCACACAACTAGTGAATGTCTGAGGCTGGATTTGCACTCAGGGCTCCCTGACTCCAAGCCTGGCACTCTGTCCACTGTGCCACCTAGAATAGCAGATAGCACCTACGTCCCGGGGTTGTTGTGAGGACTGGATGACATAATAGTTCTTTTTGGAGTTTCAAATTTTTATTTATTTATTTTTAGTTTTCAATATTCACTTTCATAAGATTCCGAGTTCCAAAATTTCCCCCTCCTCCCCCTTCCCCCTCCCCAAGATAGCATGCAATCTGATATAGGCTATACAGGGACACTCATATTAAGCATATAATGAAATAAAGCACTTCTAAAAAATGCTTAGCCCACTGCCTGGTCCATAGTAGAAGCCTAGTAAATGCTTATTCTTTCTTCTCCTTGCAAGGCCTCTCCTAGCTCTAAATCTGGCAAGCTTTGGACTGAGAGGACCTTTGCGGGGAAGGGTAAAGGAAGAACGTCTGCTGGGGTTGGGTCCTCCAGGCTTTTCCATCTGCTAGTCTGTTTCCCAGGGTGTGGAGTGCCATGTTAGGCTCCGTGTGAGGAAGACTGGAGGATTGCCAGGGTTTGACTTGGGGCCTGCAGAATCAAAGGGTTGGAGCTGGGAGGCGTGGGAAGCCCATTCAATCTCTCCCCCTGTTCTGTTAAGGGCAGAAAGGCAGATCTCAGATTCATGCTGGAGAAAAACTTCCAAACAGTTTGGGGGTGGGGGCAGTGGGGTGCTAGGGAAAGGATGGTATTTGAAGTCAGAGGTCCTGGGTTCTAATCCTGCTCTGCCACTTACTGTGTGACCTTAAATAAATCACAGCCTCTCTGGTTGTCGGTTTCCTTCTCAGCAAAATGAGGGGGTAGCTGACCTCTGAGACATCTTCCAGCTCTAAGTCTTTGATCCTAATGAGAGCTCTCCCAATGTAGAAAGGACTATCTTCATAGGTAGTGAGTTCCCCACCACGGGAGGTATTCAAGCCAAGTGAGTACTCGTTTCAGATTTTGGAGAGGGGATTAGATGCCCTCTAAAGTCCCTCCCAACCCCAAGTTTCAGTGATTCTGTAAGAAGGGCCAACAGGTAGCGAGTGCGTCATGAGAGGTCTTCCAGTGGATGACCATTTGTTGAGGGGGGTGTGGAAGGAGGTCCTGCTCAGAAATGGAGTATCTTAGGTACCCTCTCCTCCTCCCCTGAAGTTCTCCTCCAGGACTGTGACTCTGTGGCATTGTCCCTGTGCCCCAGAATTTGAGAAGTCCTAACTTGAAAACATGACTAGTAAGAATGAAAGGGCTGTTGAGGCCACGGTTTGCTGCCGGGGATTCCCCCGGCCCTGTGGCCTAGAGGCCAGGGAAGGCTTCCAGGACAGGATGGGGGCGGGTTGGGTGGGGGGCACTGGAAGCTGTCCTGTTGACAAGGGCTCGCTAAGAAGCTTGGGAGGGCTTCCCAGAGGAGGGGGGCCTGGGCAGATGGATAGGACTCTTGTCTTCTCCAGATGAGGGAGTGGTCAAACCCAAAGTGTTCCTGCTCTCCATGTTTGAGCTGGGCAAGCACGACTTCCAGCTGCTTGTCGAAAGTATCCTGCAGGATCTGGATGGCTGCAAGTGCCACGCCTTCCTGGTGGCCCTGCCCAATGTGTCCCAGACCATCCTGGAGAAGAAAGCGGTCTCCCTGCTCCAGCATGTCTGGCTCGTGGCTGCGGTGGCCTGCACCCTCAATGTTCAGCCTGTGCTGGGAGTGCCTGAGGTGGCCTGTGACCTCGGCCTGCTCATGGGCTGTCTGTCTGGTTACTGCCGCAGCTTTGGCCTGGAGTCGGCCTCACTGTACAGGCTGGCCGAACAGACCGGCGGGTCTCTCTGGGCCATGCAGAGAAGGTGTGCAGCCCGCTGTGTGAAGTGAGCAAGAGACAGGTGGTCGACTTGCTGCGTCAGGCCAACAAAGACACCACGAGCGCCTTTGCCCATGAGCTGGCATCCCTGCCCGTCTTGGGGGTCCTGGCCTCGTGCAGTCTATCCTTTGCCACTGTCTACCAAATGCTCAGGGCCTATCTGGACAAGGCGGCCAAGGATGCGCAGAAGGCGTTAACGCAGCCCTTTCTGGAGGGCCAGTAACCTGGGGTACTGAAGATTCGGACCCGTCTCCCTGCCCTCTACTACTTTGGGCGGGCCTGGCAGTGGGCAGAGGGCCCTGCCCGCACCTGTGTGTGCTCAGGCACCGCCAGGGCTGGGAGGACCAAGAAACACTCAAGTCTCTGGGAGCCCGGTCATTTGTGATTATTTATGCCCCTGTCTTGTCAGACTTTAGCCCAATTCAGTGGGGCCTCAGGGGCACCTGGCTCACTCATTCACTCACTTAGCAAACATTTATTAAACACCAACTGTATATAGAGCAGTGGGAGAGATACGAAATTCAGAGGACCAGAAATCACTGAGACCATGGTTTAGTGGGGGAAAAGACACCAACCTGATTAATAACAATTGATTTATTTTTCGTGGTTATTCAGACCTGGGATTTCATCAGTAAAGGGAGCTTCCTACGTAGAAACTTCCTTGGGGAGGCAAATGGTTAACTCCTTGATATACAGGCTTAGAGCATTGCATAGGGGCATAGAAAGGTTGTGGCCTGCCCTTGGGCACAGGGATGGTATGTGCTGGAGATAAGACTTGAACCCTCAGTCTTCCTGACTTCAAGGCTAGAACTCTATCCACTCCCCATGCGCCTCGGTCAGAGAAATAGCTACATTATTCTTGGCCATCGAAGGCATGGGTCTCACCTTCCAGTCTTCTACACACTGGAGTGGGCTCCCTCCTAGAAATAAAGGACTCTGAGAGCAAGGAGTGACCTTGGCAGGCCTCCATTTGAATCCTTACCTGAGTAAAACTCCCCCTCTGGCATGCTTGGCATGGAATCATTGTACCTTTGCTGGAGAGATCCCACTACTCACTGGTTTTAGAATCACACACACACACACACACACACACACACACACACACACACACACACACACACACACACACACACGGAATTCCACAGGTCTTCCCAGTTGTAAAGGATCTCAGTATTTGTCCACCCTGACCACAAAGCCCTTCTCCAACATATTGACAAGTGGCCCTCCGGTCTCTACTGAAAGACCCCTAGCCAGAGAGTGCCTACTGCCTCCCGAGGTAGTCTGTGCCGCTTGGGTACAGCTCCAATTGTTAGGGGATTTCCCCCCTTCTATCTTAGACCTAGAATCCCAGAGCCAGAGGGAGCCTTAGAGGGCATCGGTTATTCTGAGGCAACTCATCCCACTTTCAGATAGTGACTTCAATTAATTAAGTGCCTACTATGTGCCGGGCACTGTGCTGGTCACAGGGGAAGCAAAGATAAAAAAGATGTCCTTGTCCCTGGGGAGCTTACATTTTAACTGAGGATGACAGCTATATAAGGTAGGAAGCTGTTTCTAATGTCAAATTGCATTCTCATCTTCCTGTGCCTGCTCCCCACCCCCCCTCCCAGTTTTGGGTTCAGGGGCCAGTCTAGATGTTCTTCCTCCTGATGCCTCTTTGGGCAGCCTAACCCTGTCCATCCGGTCAGAGATCATAAGCTTTGGAGCTGCCATGGGTCATTTCTTTTCCGAGTGAACCAGAGACGGGAATCTACTTGCTCAAGATCTCACAGGCAGAAATGAGGAAAGAGATGATATTCATCCCCTCAACAATCAGTGCCACCCAAAGCAGAAGACAGGGTTGTGAGCTGATGGGATGGCGGATAGGGACATTTTGGAGGGACGTGTTGCAATGGGGGACCCTGGGATACATCAGAAAGAGAGCAATACTCAGACACTGAGCATTTATGAGCAGTAAGAGCTGGGGGTGGGTTATGCAAAGCCAAATTTGTGTAACTGGTCAAATGACTTCCTGTCATTTCAGCCTTGCAAGATTGTGGGGGATGAAGGAGGGCTGGGCAGTGAGGAGGGCCTGGTCTAGATGATCTCTAAGGCTCTTCCTAACTCTAGTGATCTATGAACCTACACCATAATTTTACCCAGAGGGTATCGAGTCCAACCATCTCATTTTACAAATGGGGAAACTGAGGCATAGAGAGGGGAAATAACTTGCCAAGGCTTAATCAGACTTGGGGGCAGGCTGAGGGGGTCTGAAGAGAATGTCTTGGATGGTGCTGAAGTTGTGAAGGTTGGTGATGGGGAGGAGTAGTACTTGCCACAGAAATGGGGATGTTAGGAGGCAAAGCTGATAAGCTCTGCTTTGGGCATGCAGACTTTGAAATGCAACAGGACATCCAGGTGGAGAGGCGTCCCTGGGGTTTGAGAGAAAGAGCCAGAAGTTATCTGTGGAGAGATGTAGAACCCATGGGAGCAAATGAGAGCTCATAAGTGTGAGAAGGTAGAGAGAGAAAAGAGAACCCAGAATAAGGCCATTGCAGAGGGAGGGGAGGATTGAGGATGATTCCACCAAGGAGACTTAGGGGGGGGGAGTGTGACAGACAGGAGGAGGAGGAGCAGGAGGGAGCAGTGACCCACAAGCCAGGGAGGAGAGAAAAAGCAGGAAAGGGGGTGGGGGCTGGTTGGCTACAAAAGACTTCAGAGACATCAAGGAAGGTGAAGACTGAGAAAATTCAGGGGATTTGGTAGTTAGATCACCGAGACAGCCTTGGAGACAGTTTCAGTGGAGAGGAGAGGTGAAATCCAGATTGTAAGAAGTTGAGAAGTGAGTGGCAGATGAGGAAGATGATATAGAGAAAGAAGAGGGAGGGAAGGGGAAGAGAGACAAAGAGGAGAGTAAGAGAGTGGGAGAAAGAGAGAGATGGGGGAGAAGAGAGAGAGAGAGAGAGAGAGAGAGAGAGAGAGAGAGAGAGAGAGAGAGAGAGAGAGAGAGAGAAGGAGGGAGAGAGCAAGTGAGAGAAGGAAAGAGGAAGAGAAGACGGGGAAAGAGAGAGAGACTCTAGAGGGGCTTGAGTGGTCTCTAAGTACTGTCTGGCAAGCTCTGATATTCCACTTGGTTTCATAGTCCCCGACAAGTCTATGCCCCTCCTCCTGGACCTTCCACAGGATCACAGAAATGCAAGTGCGAAGGGATCTCCAAGTCCAGGGTTCCGCTCATACCCAGCAGAACACCTTCTGCCATCCTCCTGCCTCCCTTTAAAGCCCTCCAGTGATCAGGAGCCCAGCACTCCCAGAGGTGGCCCTTCCCCCTTTGGGGTGGCTGGTTAGGAAGGATGACCCCGATCCTGCACCCCCTCTTCACACCCTCCCCTCACTGCTCCTAGCTCTGCCCTCTGGGGCCAAGCAGATCCAGGCTTATCCCTTCTCCACATTGACAGCCCTTGGCGGACCTGAAGACATACATCTTTCCTTAGACCTTCTCTCCTTCAGACTCGATATCCCCAGCTCCCACTCACGCCTGAAAAATAATACTTCCTACAGTGTATGACCACGGGCAGGTCACTTGTGTTCTCTGGGTTGGCTTCCGATGTCCCTTCTAACTCTGAATCAGTGGTCCTGTGATATCCAGCAAGTGGTCATTGATGTCCCCGACACGGGGAACTCATTATCTCCCTGACTTTAATAGCACAAAATTATAAACCCAAGTTAGGAGGGACCTTGGAGACTGGTCAATTAAACATTTAGATAATTTCAATTAAACAAACCCAGAGAACATACTGTATGCAAGGCACTGTGCCAGGCACCAGGGATATAAATGCTAGAAAGAAATAACCCCTGCCTTCAGAGTTTATATTTTACTGGGGGTGGCCTGGGAGCAACAACGTATCCAAGGGAGCCCAGTGAAAGGAGATGGAGACACCTGGATTAGCTGACCTGGAGAGCCGGGCAGACAGACAGGGACGTTGGACAGATGGAGTAATTGCCCTGTGTCTAGGGAAAAGCAATAAGCAGATTTCTTACTGTGGGGGTGGGGCCAGAGAGATGGACTGGGGGGCTGGTTGGAGGAGGGGCTGGGCCTATGGACTGGTGATGATGAAAGTGGAAGATGGGCCAATGGGCCTCTAAGCACTGGACAGATGGGCTGAGTGACCTAGAGGAGGTGGACTGATTGACCTGGGGTCTGGATGGATGGGCTGACTGACCGGGACAGGGTGGAAGGACAGACAGATCTCTTTATTAAAATAGGCAGGTGTGGGGCAGCTGGGTGGCACAGTAGATAGAGCACCGGCCCTGAAGTCAGGAGGACCTGACTTCAAATCGGCCTCAGACCAAACACTTGACACTTACTAGCTGTGTGACCCTGGGCAAGTCATTTAACCCTAATTGCCTAAAAAAAAAAATGGGCAGGTGAGCTGACTAGCCTCAGGAGGCTTGATGGACTGACCAGAGAGTAAGGTATGGACTGACTGAGACAGGGGACTGGGCCGGTAGATTGATCTGAAGTCAATGGACAGACAGACTGATTGATGGGGGCTGGGAGAGAGAACAGAAAATTGAACAGATGGATTAATGAACTGGTGGGCCAGACAGAAGCACGGAGTGAAGCTGGATGGATGACATAATGGATGTGGAGAGCGGGGACAGATGGGTTGACTGTCCTGGCAAGGACAGAAACATGTACTGATTGAGCTGGGGAGGAAGGGCTAGGAAGATGGATTGCCTAACCTGGAAGGGCTGGACAGATGGACTGTGATTTCAGAGCTCAGTAGACTGATTTGAAGAAACTGGACAAAGGGACTGATTGGCTGGGGACTGACCAGTTTGGAGTGGGGCTGGAGAAGTGGGTTGACTGACCAGGAGAGAGTGGACAGACAGACTGACCTGGGAGCCTGATAGGACAGATCATAAAACCACAGATTTAGAACGGGAAGGGAACTCAGAGGTCACTGGATTCAACCCTCATTTCACAGAGAAGAAACGGAGGCTGTGATTTGCCCAAGGTCACACAGGTAGTAAGGATCGGAGGCAAGATTCAAGTGCAAATGCTTGACTCCAAATGCTTTGCTCTTTTCACTATACTGAACTGACCATGGTGCTGGGGGAAGGTCTGGACAGCTGGAGACAGACAGACAGACGACATGTAGAGGTATGGACAGATGGACTGATTGATGGGGTGTGGACATGGTCATAGGCTTATGGGATGGGGAAGAGAGCGGAGTCGACAGACCTGGGTGGGTCAGGGGGAACTAATTGTCAAAGAGACAGATGAATTTAGGGGGAGTGTTAGACAGTCATTTGGAGAGAGATTTAGGTCTGAGGAGGAGAGGCAACCTGATCTAGGGGTGGGGATGGACAGACGAGATTGACTCGAGACATAGGCAGAATTCTTTGGGAAGATGGACTGAGACAAGGATGGGTAGGTGGGAGGAGGATGGAGGGCGTGATTCAAGGGACAATGAAGTAGGACTGAGGGGAAATAGCTTAACGCGCAGCTTCTCACTGCTCTAGGGAGACTGTATGTGGGGCAGGTAGAACAGATGGATACAGGGAAGGCTGATTAGGGCAGAATTATGGGACTGAGGGACTGACATTTTTCTGTAAAGACTGACTGCCCTGGGAGAAGGGTCATATGGAACAGACAATGTAGAATAGACAGGCTGGTCTTTAGTGAGGACGGACAGACTTGGAGAGGACAGATACATTGGCTTAGGAATAATGGACGGACGTGGGAAGGTGGCCTGCTGGTTGTTTTCAAGGACTAATATGGGAAGAGCGAGTGACCTATAGACAGATTATGGGGAGGTACTGGGGTCTCGTTTGGGAGGGTAGACAGCCTGGCTCAGTCTAGAGGCTGATTGAAGAGACTTGGCCAGACTGACCGATGGAGGATAGCGAGGAGGCAGAGCGATCTTAGAGGAGGGATGGATTTGGGTGGGCTCTGCTGTGGTCAGGCCATACACAGATTCACTCAAAGAATAGGGGATGCCCATCTTGGACAGGAGGAGATACTCCAGTATTCCCAGTAAGGGGAAAGGACTGTTGTCATCAAGCATTTGAAGCAACATCATGAAGGTTCCTCCTTGGGCCCAGGGAGCAGAGCTGAGCTCGATGGCTGAGTTGCAAAGAGTCAGATTTAGGCTCTGGAGCAGTTTAGCAAGAGACATGATGGATTCCTGCTCACTAGAGGGAGGGTGTTTTATGCTAATTATTATTATCATTTTGTAAATAGTATTTTGTTTTTTCCAATTACACGCAAAGATAGTTTTCAACATTCTTTTTTTCTGTTTTTTTCTTTTCTTTTTCTTTCTGGCAAGGAAATTGGGGTTAAGTGACTTGCCCAGGGTCACACAGCTAGTAAGTGAGGCCAGATTTGAACTCAGGTCCTCCTGACTGCAGGGTTGGTGCTCTATCCACTACGCCACCTAGCTGCCCCCCAACATTCATTTTTTAATAAGATTTTGAGTTTCAAATTTTTTCTCCCTCTCTTCCCCCCCCCAATGGTAAGCAATTGGTTATAGGTTATGCATGTGCAGCCATCGGAACACATTTCCACATTAGTCGTGTTGTGAAAGAAGAAACAGAGCAAAGGAAAAGCCACAAAAAACAACAACAAAAAAAGGTGGAAATGGTCTGCTTTGATCTGCACTCAGACTCCAAAGTTCTTTCTCTGGGTGTGGATAGCATTTGCCATCAGGAGTGTTTTGAAATTGGCTTGGATTGGGGCAGCTAGGTGGGGCAGTGGATAGAGCACCGGCCCTGAAGTCAGGAGGACCTGAGTTCAAATCCGGCCTCAGACCAAACACTTGACACTTACTAGCTGTGTGACCCTGGGCAAGTCACTTAACCCCAATTGCCTAAAAGCAAAAAAAAAAGAAAAAGAAAAAAGAAATTGGCTTGGATCATTGTAATGCTGAGAAGAGCTAAGTCATTCATAGCCGATCATTGTACAATATTGCTATTACTGTGTACAATGTTCTCCTGGCTCTGCTCTCTTCACTCTATGCTAATCATTTAAAAATATTAATATCAAAGGCGGCATTAGACAAGTGCACTTACTTAAAGCATTGGCTGCTGTCTTAGTAGACATGTGGAATCCAAAGGGAAAAGGAATTCCTGACGTCTCTTCCCCCAAGAGGATGTGAAAAGGCGAAGAACGAAACCCCTGAGACAAAAGCCAAGTTAGAGGCCTGAAGGCCAAGAGGACGGTGTTGGAAGGGTGGGTGCCTTAGGGAACTCAGTGCTTGGAGCGCTGGGCTTACAGTCAGATCTGGTCAGACGCTTACTAGCTGTGTGACCCTGGCCGGGTCACGTCACCTCTGTTTGCCTCAGTTTCCTCATTTGTAAAATGGGGATAATAATAACACCGACTCCCAGGATTGTTTGTTGTGAGGATTATATGAATAAAGTTTATAAAGCACTTACTGCCTGGCACATAGTAGGTGCTATATAAATGCTAGCTATTGTTATTATTATTTAAAAAAAGAAAACCCAAACACCCCTTGTGTTCTAGTGACCTGAGACACTTCAGCTTTGAAGACAGCCCATGGCAGAGTCCTCCATGAAGAAGACTGAGGACACCTGGTCTTCCTGGTGGATGTCCCTCAGGCAGGCTTGCAAAGTATGTGGGTGATGCCGATGTGGCCAAGGTCAACTCCCTGGTGCCAGCCTGATGGAGAGGAGAAGGCCTGGGTCCAAATGGCCCCAGACTGTGGCCCTTTGGATGCTGTCCATACAGTTGGAACCCTCCACCAGCTGCATCCACCGAGCCTGCTCCACATGCCCAGTGTCCATGTGGAGGTACTCCCAGAAGATGGCGTGGTGTGTGGTGGCTGAGGGCATCAGGCTGATTACTATGAGCCCTGGAATGCTGACTGCTGACCACTGACGGCACTCCAAAAGAGTTTGGTGGGACAATCTTCACCGGGGAAAAGCCCGTCAGTCAGAGGAGGCCATGAGATTTCATGGACAACTCTTACGGTGCCTTTCCGACGAGCCTTCATGTTTGGTAGACACGGAACATGGGCCCAGAATGGAACAGGAAGAGGAAACCGGGATGGATTGTCTCTGGGAAACTGGGCAGTGTTGTCCATGACCCAAGGATTATGCCGGAAACAAGGGCCCATCATTTTTCTTTTTTTTTTAAACTAATAGTCTGTGGATAGAGCACTGGCCCTGGATTCAGGAGGACCTGAGTTCAAATCCGGCCTCAGACACTTAACACTAAATAGCTGTGTGATCCTGGACAAGTCACTTAACCCCATTGCCAAACCCAAAAAATAAAAAATAAAAAATAAAAAATAAATAAAAAGTAAAATAAACTAACAGTCTGGTGATGTTGTGTGGTTGTATAAGGAAGGCCAAGAAGAGTCTCAAGTTGAGAGTTCCTCAAAGGGAAAGGAAGAAGCTACACTGTGGTGAGTCTGGCTTAGGACACTACCCAGTGCCAGGCAAGGATTGCCCAAGGGAAGTGGTGAAGAAGGTCTGTTTCATCAGAGAAAGTGGAAAAGGTGGGGCTGGCCATGAGGCAAGAGCCTGGGCAACTGATTACAGGACCACAGACATGGCGTCACGTGAGCATCAAAGGAGATGGCCATCCTAAAGCACATGTTACCTACTATTATATAATATTGTTATATAGGGGAAGGGAACCAGCATTTATTTATTTATTTTTATTTAATTTTTTTTTTGTAAGGCAATTAGGGTTAAATGACTTGCCCAGGGTCACACAGCTGCTGAGTATCACGTGTCTGAGGCCAGATTTGAACTCAGGGCCTCCTCACTCCAGGGCCAGTGCTCTATCTGCTGCACCACCTAGCTGCTCCAGAGCCAGCATTTATTAAATACCTACTATGTGCCTATCACTGTGCTAAGCCCTTTGCAAATATCATCTCATTTAATCCTTACAACAACCCTGGGGGGGGGTATGTGCTATTACTATTCCCATTTTACAGAGGAGAAAACTGAGGTTAAGTGACTTGCCAGGGTTATACAGCTAGTCATATTTGAGGCTGGATTTGAATTCAGGTCTTCTTGACTCCAGGCCCAATGATATCCAGAAAATGATGAACCGACAATAGTACAGTCATCCATCTGGCACGTCAGGGTGAACTTCTGGGGAAGAGTTGTGAAGAAAAAGAATATTCTTGGATCAGGATAACTCAGCGAAGTGAGGTGGCACGGTGGATAGAGCATCACACCTGGAGTCAGGAAGACGAGTCCAAATCTAGCTGGGTGACCCTGGGCAAGTTGTTTAACCCTGCTTGCCTCAGTTTCCTCATCTGTAAAATGAGCTGGAGAAGGAAATGGCCAACCACTCCAGGATCTCTGCCACAAAAACCCCAAATGGGGTCACAGAGAGTCTGAAACCACCCGACAGCTGTTATCTGGACACATCAAGGAAACTGAGCAGACCGCTCATTCTTTCTGCCTCAGTTTCCTTACCTGTAAAGTGGGGATAATAACAGCACCTACCTTACAAGGGCCATAGGAAATACCATTCATAAAGTGCTTCATAAACTTGAAAGTGCTATATAAATGCTGCCTATCTAGCTACCATTATTAATACTTATTACTACTATTATTGGTATTATCACTAAAGTGGGTCGGGGCAGTAGATAAACGCAGGCTTCTGCTGACACCAAGCCTACTCCTCTTTCCATTCCACCATGAACAAAGTATTATCTTTACCCATACAAGTAGTTTACTAATAGGTGTGTTCATTTTTATTTTTAACTGAGTCTCCCTCTGTCACCCAGGCTGGCCTCTGGCCACTCATGGCCAGACCCCTCCACCAAGCAGCCCTGAAGCTTTGATCTGTGCTCTTTCTGACCTAGGATGTCACCCCATCTTCAGGCCGGAGTTCCCCGTGTTGGCCCCAGATTTAGTGTAGACACCTGAAGGGCTTTGAACTGACCTCAAGCAATCCACCTGCCTCAACCTCTCCAGTGGCAGTGGTGACAGGTGTGGGCTGTCATAAAATTAAGTGGAAAAAAAAGAAAAAAAAATTCTTAACATATAATTTGTAATGTCTGTGGTTTTTTTGGGGGGTGGGGTGGGGGGAGCTTCAGACCTGATTTCACTGGTGTAGGAAGCTCCTGGGGAAGAAATTCGCTCCACAAATACAGATCATCCCTTCTCCACAAATCAGTTTTAAAGAGTAGACAGGGGGCAGCTAGGTGGCATTGGGGCAGCTAGGTGGCACAGGATACAGCACTGGCCCTGAAGTCGGGAGGACCTGAGTTCAAATCTGGTCTCAAACCAAGCACTTGACATGTACTAGCTGTGTGACCCTGGGCAAGTCACTTAACCCCAATTGCCTGAAAAAAAAAAGAGTAGCCAGGCCACTGAGGGGTTAAGTGATGTAATAATAACAATATAATAATAATAATTATAATAGCAACTAGCATTTACATGGCACTATAATGCTGACAAAGTGCTTTACTAATACATCTCATTTAATCCTCAAAACAACCCTGGGAGGTCAGTCCTGGAGGACTTCCAGGCCCATCACTCTATCCGCTGCACCCCCTAGCTGCCCAGGGTCACCCAATGAGAGGTAGGATTTGAACCCAGATCCCCCTGCATCCAGACTGGCCGTCTATCCATGCCACGTTACCTCTGACACTATCAATACATCATTACCCAACCTACTGGGTTTATTTGCTATGTTCTTCAAGGATTCCTAAGCTGATCCCCAATCGTCCTCCCTCCCCGATGCAGACCATGTCCTGCTATGAGGCCCAAGCAGGCGTCTTTCTGAGGCTGGGACATTTGTGCCAGTTTCTCCTCTCTGTGAGGTTGGCCCTTGGGTGATGGAGAGCCAGCCTGCCCGTGGTGGGGGCTGGGTTCCAAGCCTCTCCAGCTTGGGAGGACCTGAGCCAGCCTGGGCTCCTCCAAAGGAGCCGTGAGCAAGCCAGGACTGCCTCTTCACCAGGAGGCGGCATCAGTCTCACGGGTATAGAATGAAGCAAATTGGTGGCATTTCCTAACATAGCTATATCATAATTCACTCACATAATAACCAAAGGCACTGTGGAAACCAGTTCACATGAGGGGTTTTCAAGAGGAGATGTGTTTGTATAACCCATATCAAATTGCTTACTGTCTCAGGGAGGGGCAAGGGAAAAAATTCGGAACTCCAAAATTTAAAAAAATGAATGTTAAAAATTGTCTTTACAGGTAATTGGGAAAAAATAAAATATTGAAAAAAGATGTGTTCATTGCTAGGGCAGCTAGGCATCCAATGGATAGAGCTCCTGGCCTGGAGTCAGGAGGACCTGAGTTCAAATTCAGCCTCAGACACTAGCTATGTGACTAGCAAGTCACTTAACCCTGTTGGCCTCAGTTTCCTTACTTGTAAAATAAGCTGGAGAAGGAAATGGCAAACCATTCCAGCATCTTTACCAAGAAAACCCCAAATGAGGCCACAGTCAGACGTGACTAAAACAAGTGTTCATGGCTAATATATAGACATAATTTACTCACATAGTAATAAGATACTGTATTTACTTGCCTGTGTGAGTCATTGTATTTACTTGCCTAGAATTTCTTGCTTTGTGTCCAGAATTGTGATATCACAGGTGTGGGGAACTTCCTGTGATGAATCATCCTCTTCCAACGTGAATCAGTCAGTCTACAAGCGTTTATTAAGCATCTATTTGTGTGCCAGGCACTGTGCTGAGTACCGGGATTATAGAGAAAGGCAAAAGTCGGGCCCTGACCTCAAGGAGCTCACAGGCTCTGATTGGGGGCAGACAAGACACAAACAACTATGGACAAACAAGATAGATGCTGGGAGTAGATTTAGAGGGAAGATACTGAGATTAAGGGGGACTGAGGACAGGGTGGTTGTTTTTTTTCTTTTTAGGCAGTCAGGGTTAAGTGACTTGGCCAGGGTCACACAGCTAATAAATGTCTGAGACTGGATTTGAACTCAGGTCTTCCTGACTCCAGGGCCAGTGCTCTGTGCACTGTGCCACCTAGTTGTCCCTGGGGGAAAGGCTGAAGGTGGGATGTTAGTTAGTTAGCTGGAGAAGCTAGGAGGTAGAGACGAGGAAGGACAGTATTCCAGACCTAGAGAACAGCCTGTGAAAATCCTTGGAGTTGGGATATGAAGTATGATATATATATATATATATAAAAAGAAAAAGGAAGGAAGACAATCTGTGAATCACAGAGATGAGGGTGGGGATAAGGTGTAGGAAGGGGCCGGGTTATGAAGGATTTTGAAAGGCAAAGAGTAGATTTTATATTTGATCCTGGAGGTGATAGAAGTCCCTGGAGTTTGCCGAATAGGGGGTCAACATGGTCAGACCTGTCCTCCAGGAAGAGTGCTTTGACAGCTGGGTGGAGACTGGACTGGAGTGGGGGAGACAACCCCCAGCGGCCACTGCAACAGTCCAAGCAGGAGGTAGAGGCTGTGCCAGCTGGTGGCGGTGTCAGAGAAGGTGGTATATAGACATATGAAAGCGGAAAGGACCCAATTTGGGTGGTGAGAGTGAAGAATTAAAGATGGTGCCCCGGTTGGGAGCCTAAGTGACTGGGGCTACCCAGGACAGTAAAAGGCAAGTGAGGAAGAGGAGGCTTGGGGAAAAGATGATGAGTCCTATGTGGGATGTGGCTGGAGGGGATCCAATTTGAGATTCCTGAAAGGAAGCTGGAGATGAGAGACTGGAGGTCCGCAGAGAGGTTAGGGCTGGCTGAGTCATCTGCGCAAAGATAATTGAAACCCCAGGGGTGGATGATTTCACTGTGTGAAATAATATAGGGGGAAAAGATCACAGAGGTCAGGACAGAGCCTTGTGAGACACCCATGATTAGCGAGCAGGCGTGACCCGGGTGGAGAGCCAGCAAAGGAGGCAGAAGGATAGCCAGACAGGGAGTGGGGGAGAACCAGGAGAGAGCAGTTATCTATCAACAATATGAGAGGCTGCAGAGAGGGCAAGAAAGACTGAGGAAAGGCCATTGGATTTGGCAATGAAGGGATTAATGGTAACTGGAGGGAAGCAGTTTCAGTCGAATGATGAAATCAGAAGCCAGACTGCAAAGAGTTAAGAAGAGAATGAGATGAGAGGAAATGGAAGCACCCATTGTTGACAGCTCTCCCAAAGAGTCTAGCCACCAAAGGGAAGAGAGATCTAGGACAATAATTATAGGGAATATACAGATCGAGTGAGGACTCTTTTTTGAGAGGATGAGGGAGATGTGTACGTGTTTATAGGCAGTAGGGAAGGAGTCAATAGACAGGGAGAGATTGAAGAAAAGAGAAAGTGAGATGGTAGAGGGGGCAATCTGTTAGGCAAAACAGGATGGAAAGGGATCCCACGCAGGTAAAGGGGATATTATTAGCCTTGGCAAGGAGGACCATCTCTCCATGTGAGACAGGGATGAAGAAGGAGATAGTGGCAGAAGACATTTGAGTGATGGGAGATGAAGAACAGAGAAGAGGGAGCTCTCAGTGAAGGGCCCCAATCTTTTCAGCAAAATATTAGGCAGGGTTCTCAGCTGAAAGGGTGAGGGAAGAGGCAGCCATGGGAGGTTTGAGGAGAGTAGGATAGGGAAATTTCTTGTTCATTTGTTTCAGTCGCGTCCAAGTCTTTGTGACCCCATTTGGGGTTTTCTCGGTAAGGATACTGGAGTGGTTTGCCATTCCCTTCTCCAGCTCATTTGACAGATGAGGAACTGAGGCAAACAGGGTGAAGGGACTCGCCCAGGGTCACACAGCTAGCGTCTGAGGCTGATGTTTCTTTTTGATTCTAAGCCCAGTGCTATGCACTATGGTGCCACCTAGATGCCCCGGGAAATGCTTAGGGTTGTGTCAAAGGACAGCCTTGCAGCAGTGAGGGTCCACTTGAGATTACTTCCTTTGTACTGACCCTCTGTAATCACGTGACACCTTTGAGTTGGGATGGTTGAGTTACTTTCTTCAGTCTAGTTCAGCAGCAAGGAGTAAGAGTGAAGGCAGTAACAGGTGGGAGTAATCCAGGGCTGGAGTTCGGAAGAAGATTTTTCAGTGGGTTAAGGGCAAAGTGCGTGTGTGTGTCTGTGTGAGGACCACAGTGCACGGCTGAACTGCTTTACAAGGGGGTGAAGATGGGGAAGGGAAGACAGTACAGACAGCGCAGGGGGATGGCCTGGGAAAGAACTGATGGATGTGTTGGGGGTGGGTTTGAAGGTCATAATGAGGACACACAGAGAGTTTGGAGTTGCAGAGGGAGAAGTGGGATAACAAGATTGCAAATCAGATAAAGACTCCAGCACCATCTCTGAAGAGCTCCCCCAAGCCCTATTTGGAACATTCTGTCTAAACAGACACTCCATGTACTAGAATACACATATTATGAGGGTAACCACACATCACACACACAATGATAATAATCAGTCCACATGACAATGAAAACTATTGTCTTTGTATTTAATAGTTCATTTCATAACTGATGCATTAATTCCTAACATGTGGAAAATCTACCAGTATCACTGTATTTACCTTCCTGAATAGTTTATGTAAGCAATACAATGGGGCATCAACGCCTAAAACGTATGGAGGAACTCGCTAGCCTCTACCTGAATGAACAGCAAAGCAACTCGAATTCACTATTTCCTTGCTTATATGAGATGATTTCTACAGCGACAGATAGTTGCTGATATGACCAAAGGCAGCACCTACATTGACTTGTCTATACGATGAGTAACAATCCAATTCCACAAACACACATCAGGAGCTTACTGTGTGGTGAGCCCCCTTATGCTGTCTGTACACAGCAGGCCAAGAACCCTCGCTCCTACTCTCCACCGTCCCCTTTCTCCCCTGCCCCGGGGGGTGGCATTTGATCCGCTGGTCGGCAGCCCTGACCTGCTGGCTGGGGATCGAGCTGATGAGCCCTCTCCAGCCCAGGCCTGGTCTCCCACGTGCCCAAGTTAACTCCAGGTGAAGGACAGTGTCTTGGAATGAGAGGCCTACGCAGCACTGTGTTACCATCTTTATTAACCAACAAATCTGACCCAGAATAGAAGCCCTCGAGGACAGGGGCATCACTGGCCCTGGCCATCACAGGGACAAGACTCAGAAGACGGGAGCTCAGAGCTCCCCGCCTTGTCTAGCTGGCCATCCCGAGAACAGGGGGCTGGGAGAGGGGCCCCGCTTCTTGCCTGGTCTTGGAAGTTAGCCACCTGCCTCCCTCCATCTGTGGGGCGAGATGAGCCCCAGGCTCCACCAACCCCTGAGAACCTTCCACTGCCCCTGTAACTTCTGAGCAGCCGAATCCCCCCGGCTCTCCTGCTGCTGCTGTCTGTGCCCTGGGGGGTGCCTGGTGTGCTCATCCTCACACACGGCAGCTGGAGGTGGGGGAAAGGAGGGACCCACTGTCCTCCCGGGAACTTAGGAAGCCCTGCATGCCATGCTCAGCGCACACCCTCACGCCAGCAGGCGGCTGTACTCGGCCAGAGCAGAGGACTTCTTGACCCCATCCCAGATCCGGGCGGCATAGTGGAACCTAGGCAGAGGGGAGGACGGGCGTCAAGAATCAAGCAGGGGAGTGCCCGTCTGAGAACATCAGTCAGGAGGGACCTTAAGGAGCATCTCCAGATCCCAGCTCCAGAGCTGCAGGGGGGTGTACATGGCTGCTAGCTCAGACCTCCCATTATGCAAATGAGGAAACTGAGGCCCAGGGATCTTACTGGGAAGTCAGTGAGCTTCTCCGTGTCTCAATCTCCTCATCTGTACACTGGGCTACCTCACATGGGGGCTGATGGGCTCAAAGGGGCCAAGGAAAGCCCTTTGGGCTTTAGCAGTCCTGTGGAAGCACCAGCCTAAAGGCTGGTCTGCGGGGTCCCACAGAAAGGCTGCAGCGGGAGAACGCCTTAGAAACAGAACTCAGTCTGTCTTCTCACGGGCTCCTTCCCTGCAGCCTCAGGAGAGAGGCAAGGCAGAGATGATGTGGAAGCTGCGGCCCAGAGAGGAGCCGCATGGGCCTCCGCCCTGCTCCCTCTGCTGCAGGACGGCCCTCGGTCCGAGGCTCCTCCACCCCTCTGGCACTATCAGTTGGCCCAAGGTCATGAGTTCTAGTCTTCTGCCGAAGGGCTCCACCCCCAAAGATGTGGCCTGCAGAGCTGAGCAGTCTGTCCCAGAGCAGAGGGCCCGGGGACCACGCCCCCCTCGGCCCTGACTCTTGGCTGCTCTACCGCTGCCTGAGATCACACTGGCTTCGTTGGAGAGAGAACCCTGGGGGCTCACATTGAACCCGAGCCTCCACGTCTTTGGGATGCGACAGCGGGCTGGCCAAGCCTTCCCTGTCGTGTGTGTGTGTGTGTGTGTGTGTGTGTGTGTACATGTGTGCATGGTCATGTGGGAGCATGCATGGTCATGTGTGTATTCCCAGTTTGTGTGCATGTGCATGCATGTCCATATGTACACGTGCTTGTGCTGCTGACTCCTCAGACCCAAACGCAGGAC
The DNA here is from genome assembly GCF_003287225.1 of Phascolarctos cinereus. NCBI lineage: Eukaryota > Metazoa > Chordata > Mammalia > Diprotodontia > Phascolarctidae > Phascolarctos > Phascolarctos cinereus. Next base: position 414,157,033 of record NW_027556098.1, read on the forward strand.
CTTCTTTAGCCCTCTCTCTATTACATTCCTTATCAGACCCAGTCTGATGACGTAGCCTGTCGAGGTCTTTGTGATTCCTGACCATTGGGTTGTAAGGCTTCTCTCCCAGCCCAGTGTGTTATCTGAACTCGCGTCCCAGTCAGTGACGATCCCTGGGGCCCTCCACTGGAGACCTTCCAGGTTTAGTACAACCCATTAATGATGATTATTTGACCATTTCTGAGTCTCCCACTGCACCATGGCTGACCATCCACCAGGACAGTTTGGGGGAGGACGCTGCTCTGTGCTCTACTGGAGTCTGCGTGCTCTCCCCACCCACCATGTTAGTGCAGGTAAAGGGAGGGAGGCTGTTCGGACCACCTCCCCCTGCTCTGTTCTTAAGGAGGCCAGGCTGGCAGATCCCCTTTTAAACGAGCCCAAACCATCCTTTTAACATTTTCTATGTTCCTGAATTTTGCCAAGGGCTTAAGGCAAGCTCTCTGGCTCCACTGCCCAAGCCACTGCCCACGGAACACGCCTGCCGCTGGCAGGAGCCTTCCCTCCCCTCCGCCACAGGCCATACCAGTTCTTCTCCGTGAGGATGGTGTGTGAGAGCTGTGGCCGGGCCATGGACATCACTTGGCTACGGAGTTTGGTCACTAGGGACTGGAAGCTGGGGTGGCCTCGATAGCCCGGCAGAAGGGAAAAGAGCGGGCTGGAGGCTGGGCCTGTGGATCGGGGGAGAAGGGTGAGAGCCCTCGCCCAGGCACCTGCACCTCTCTCCTCCAGGGGAGCACAGACCTCCCAGCACCCACTTCCTTGGGTGGCCCTCCCTGCAGGCCCTGGGCAGTCCGGGGCTCCCCACGGCTGATACCTGCTCGGGGCAGGTTCTCACTGTCCCCCTCGGTATCCATGAAGGGCACCAGGAAGAGGTTCACCTCCGAGTCCAGGAAGTTGGGGGGCAGGCCCGGGAAGATGTTGCACTGCAGCATGGACAGAGTGCCTGGGGAAGGAGAGGTGGCCCTGGGTGAGAGCGAGGTGGGGCTGAGGGGGCTCCAGGGACAGGCCCAGAGGCGGCCCTTACCCTTGTAGCGCAGGTGGGAATGGGCCATCAGCTGGTCGATCACCAGGTGCATCTGCCGAAGCTTCTGGGGGCAGAAGTCCTCACGCCGGGCCTTGTTCTGCAGGAAAACTGGGGGCGGAGAGGGATCGCTGAGTGAACCCCCTGGCCAGGCAAAGGCAGCCTCCCTCGCCTCCCTCATGTACAGCTGCCTCACCCAGGTGGGGGTAGTACTCTGTGCCTTCGTCCGAGCCCGACGAACTGCTGGCCTCGTGGCTGGGGGACGGGGTGGAGGGCTTCACCATCTCTGCCGTCTGCAGAAACCTGGGTGGGGGGAGAGCAGAGAGGCTGGTGCCCTGCCTGGGGCTGCACAGACCCCGAGGAGTGAGAGATGGATGGCACCAGAGGGCACCCCCCACATCAGGGCGTCTCCTTCCTCTCCCAATTGCTGACAAGTATGCACCGAGGTGGTCTTGGGATCCCACGCGGAAGCCAATTGGTTCCGATCAGACAAACGCCACCTCATCTGAGCCGCGTGACGGGCCTGAAGGGTGGGGATGTCCTCACCCCCATTTTACAGATAAGCCCAACAGATGCTGTGCTTAGCCAGGGTCATGCAGCTAGGGAGAGTCTGTGGCAGGATTTGAACCCAGGTCTTTTTGACCCCAAGGCCAGAGCTCCAGCCACTACACTGTGGTGCCTCAATGGCTCTTACAGAGGAGGAAGCCACGGCCCGTGAGCGTGCAGACAGGAAGTACCCGAGTCTGGATTTGAACCTGGCGTCCTGACTCCAAGACCCAGCGGCTCCCCCTACCTATCTAGCCCCCTCCCTCGCCTCCCTCCTGTCCCCTGCCCTCTTACCGGTACAGACTGAGGTCAGTGAACCAGTCCTGCACCACGATGACCACGTGGCAGACGGTGAAGAGGAAGGCTGCGATCTGCAGGGACTGGAGGAAGGCAGAGGAGGCGCTCAGCCAGGTCACAGCCCGCCTCCTCCCCGGCTCCCCGGGACGACGGCCCCCTCCCCACAGGCCCCTCACCTGCATCTCCACGTAGGTGTGTGGGAGGCTGTACTCCGGGGGCAACTTGCGGTCATTATTGATGAGGTGGTCCAGGATGGATGGACTCAGGATGGGCTGGGGGAAGGAGGGAAGAGGCTGAGGGCGGCCCAGCATCACAGAGCTCAGAAAGGCTCCGGTGCCGCGGAAAAGGGCTGTGCCCAGGGTGACGCTGCTAGCAGGCAGGAGGACAGACTGTTTGATCCTTACCCCTTGTGCCCCTAGCTATGCACACAGTGGGTGCTTCGTAACTGCCTTGGTTGGTTCCGAACAAGGTCTCCCAATCTAGTGCTCTGCCTGCTGGGCCCTGGAGGAGGCGGGCCTCACAGGATGGTGGGGGGAGGGGGAGCCTTGCAGAAGGAGGAGATGGATGGCGGAGGGGCTGCAGGAAGGGGAGGAAGGCAGAGGTAAGAGGTCTGGTGAGGAAGTTGAGGAGCTGGGCTGCAGATGAGGTGACACTGAGGACACACGAGCCGGGTCCAAGGGCCTGAGGGGCCCCCAGAGGACAGAGCGTGGAGCTTTGGGGGGAAGCCACCTGCAGGGGACTCTCCTACGGGGGCAGTGTTCCAAGGCACACTGGACATCCTCCCTTCCGGGGCTGGAGGGGGCCCCACCTGGGTGTCCAGGAAGACGATGCGCTCCTGGGTGATGAAGAAGTCAATGCCGCTGGTCTGGTTGCCGCCACGCTCCTTCATCTCGGCGCTCTGGGCCCGGAACACGTATGCTCTGCGGGGAGGCCAGGACCGCATCCCCTCCTGTTAGGTGGTCCTCGGCGCCCCCTTCTCGTCCCTTCCCCACCCATGAGCACGAAGGCCCCCTGGCCCCCCACAGGCCGACTCGCTGTCAGGGGATGGCCGGACACAAAGCGAGCCACTGCCCCCGTGGGCCGATGCCCTCTGAAGGACTCCACTGCAGCACCCTGAGGATTTGTGCTCGGCCTTTTTGCCAATGACAGATTCCCAGAAGGGAGGAAAGTCAAGTGAAGAGACCCAGAGGTAGGACGGCCCTCTGCGGGGACAGCTCGGAGCAACCCCTCCTCCCTCCTGTGACCTGGGGCGGGCAGGTCCTTTGACCTCTGCATCTAGTTCCTCATCTGTAAAATGGGGATAATCGGGCTTGTGACATGAGTCAGGGTCGTTGGGAGGATCAGTGAGATAATGTGGGGACAGCAGGCGGCCAGTCTTAGGCGACATGTCAATGTAGGGGGACCCATGGAGAGTCAGCCAAGCTCCCCTGCCAGGGCCAGAGAACCAGCTACAACACTGGGCTGGACCAACAAAGAGGAAGTCCAAGAGAGTCGAGCGTCCGACGGGGAGCTGAGGGAGGCTCGTCTAGACAGGCAGCAGCCCTTCTGAAGAGCTGGGGGTTTTAGTGGACCACAAGTGCCCTGTGAGTATGGGGAGGCCTGGCTTCTGGCCCCAGGAGGGTGATGAGGCTGCTGCAGACCCCGCCTCCCTCAGCTCCCAGCATTGCCGCTGTCTGCTCAGCATTTCTCACGATGCTGCCCTGGGAGCCCGTCCTCACCTGAGATCTGAGCTCTCTTCCTCCTCAAAGAGTAGCGACCCCAGCCAGGGTTGAGGGCTCAGAGAATTGACCCCCCCCACCTCATGCATGGACATCAAAGGCTGGCCTGAGGTGCACCGGGAGGTGGGGGACCCGCCTCAGTAGCTTGTCCCTGGGTGGGGCAGAGTGGGGTGCAGCAGATGACCTTGCTGGCCACTGGTGTCTCCAAATCAGAACTCTCCTCTTCCCAACCCTCTGTGGGACCCAGCGTGTTAGAAAAATTCAGCACGGGCTCGAGTCCTTCTCTTCCTTCCTGAGGGCCATCTGCGCAATTCCAGAGGGGCCTTTGGGAGGTAGCGGGCCCCACCTCCTCCCTTGTAAGCCAAATCTAACGGGGTGGGCCCAAGGAAATTTCAGGGTCCAGCTCCATGCTGGCTACCTCACTGGCCCCTCCTGCACACTGGGTCTCCTTTCACTGATTCAAGGCACATTCATTAAATGCCTACTGTGACCAGGCTTGGCTCACCCCGGCCTAGGACCAAAAAGAGCTCGGGCCAGTGGGAAGGCGAGACCGACCCACAGATAAAGACCCCAGAGCCACAGGATGTTGGGCGCCACCAAGGGCGGGCAATGCGCTCAGGGCTCGGGCTCGGCTGGGACTGGGGACAGCTTCTTGGAGGAGGCAGCATCTGAAACACGGGAAGGTTTGACAGGCAGGAGGGGAAGGGGGCAGAGTGGACCAGTCTGGCTGGAGCTGAGGGACAGAGACACGGGGAAAGCAAGAGACAGAGACAAGGGGGGACAAAGAAATAGAAAGACAGAGGCAGAGACAAGAGGGAAGGGAGAGAGAGAGAGAGAGAGAGAGAGAGAGAGAGAGAGAGAGAGAGAGAGACAGGGAGAGAGAGAGAAAGAAAAACAAAGCAGGGCAGGGAGAGAGGGAGAGAGAGAGAGAGAGAGAGCGCCAGAGAGACAGGGAGAGAGAGAGAAAGAGAAACAAAGCAGGGCAGGGAGAGAGAGAGAAAAAGAGAGAGAGCCAGAGAGACAGGGAGAAAGAGAGAAAGAGAAACAAAGCAGGGCAGGGAGAAAGAGAGAGAGAGAGAGAGACAAAGAGGAGAGGGAGAGACAAAGAGACAGACAGAGGGAACATGACAATAACACAAGACCAGGGAGGGCCTAGGACAGGAGCTGTTTCAATTCTATTTCTGCATCTCCAGCACCCAGCAGGGTGACTGCACACGATAGATGCTTAATAAATGCTTGACTGGTTCATTCAGTGAACAATCAGGAGCCCCAGAGGGTCTCTGGGCAGCAGAGGGATGACCCTGGGCCAGGAGCAGGAAGACCTCAGCCTATGGCAATAGTCCAGGAGGTGGGAGGAGGCTCATCTTTTCACGGCCACCTGACACAGACTTTGTGCATGAGAGGGACAAACCTTCCCATTTTACAGATGAGGACACTGAGGCCCAGGGGCTTGCCCTGGGACGGTCTGAGGTGGGCTATGAGCCCTGACTGCCCTGATCCAGGTCTAGGCAGGTGACTTTGTGGGTAGCAGGGGCGAGGGCAGGGGAGAAGCCAGGGGTGAGCCCTGGGGCTCCGCCCCTCCCATCTCACCTCTGGTCCTCCTCAGGAGTGTTGGCTGACAGCAGGGACATGACCATTGACTTGCCCGTTCCTTGCAGACCCAGGACCCCTACCACCAGCACGTCCGTCTGATCTAGCAGGTACTGTGGGGAAAACAGACCCCGGGGCAGCATCAGCCCCCTGCCCCTGGGGAATCTGGGAAGGGTGTGGGGTGTAGCTCAGGGGTGGGGACCATGATGCCCCGGAGCCTTGGGCAAAACTGAGGTGGTGGAGAAGAACCTGGGCTTTGTGAACTTCAAAACATTTAAAAATAACTGTGCTTTGATATAACTGGTCTCCTTGTAAGCCTTCCTATTTCATTTTAGGCATTTAAAAACATGATTCTGAGAATGGGTCTGTGGCACCAAGAAGGGGAAGACCTCCCACTCCTGGCAGAATAAAGCACAGTAAGAGCGTCAGAGTTGGAGGGGCCCTAGAACCTCCCCCCACCCCCCAGTCTGGTATGACCCTCCTTACTTGGGAAAGGAGGGAATGGCAGCTCCAGGCAGGGGAAGGAACTTGCTGGAGGCCTCTCAGCCCCCTGCCTCTCCCACCCAGGAAGGGGCCAAGGAAACCCTGAGAACCCACAGACTGCACAGGTAGAAGGCCCATCCACCCTCCTCATGAAGTAGGGCACCCCCTGGCATGGGCCTCCCCGGCCCTGGGGAGACCGTCTGCCCACAGACACTGGGGAAGGCTGTGTGCCAAGCCTGCCCGTCTGCGAGGGGCCGCCAGGACACAGGGCCGCCGCCACGTCTGCGCTGAGCCAGCTCAGACCTCTGGGCTGCCCGGGGCCTCCCACACGATCTGTTCCAACCTGTGCTGACCAGGGCTCGCCCAGGCCTGACTTGGACACCCCCGATGGCTGTGGAGGCCTATGGTCTCTGACCCATGCCTTCACGAGTTCCTCGCTCTTCCTGGGCAGCGCGGCTGCTGCCCTGTGGGCAGAGGGCACGGGATGAAGGTCTTACCTCAATAGCGCTGTCGCACCAGTTCATCTGGTCATCTACCAGCTTAATGCTGTGCTTCATCCGCTCAGGAGGGAGCAGCTTGGCCTGGCCCACCACGGCTGGGAAGGGAGAGAAAACAGGGACCCTGTCACCCAGACCAGGGGCCTCTCGGGCCCTCACTGAGAACAGGGCTGGCTCTGCCTTTCTGTGTGGCTCCACTACTTAGCATGCAGCAGGCACTTAATAAATGCTAACTGGCTCACTGAGAAAGGTGAGGCCGCAGCATACCCCTCCCCCCCGCTGGAGGGTGGGGGAAGGTGGCGAGACGGGAAGGCCTGTCTCTAACCTTGGTCCCCAGCCCTCCCTGGTTCTCCTCACTCTCCCTCTTCCTGGGCTACATGAGCTCTGAGGGGAGCAGTTAACCCGACTGAGGGCACCGCAGCAGACACACTGGTCAAGGGCAGTGACCAGTGAGGCAGGCCCGGCCCCAGGATGAACAGGCCTGGCTGATGGGTGAGGGGCAGCCCAGACCTCTGCATGGCCCTCCCTGCTTCCCTCTTACTGAGAAGGGAGGGCCCCACCACCCTCCGGGTCAACAGTAACACCCCTGTCCTTCAGCCTGTCCTCCTGGCCTGCTCCCGGCCATTCTCCCTCCACTCACAGGCCTCAGCACTGTTGACCCCACCCCCCCACCCTGACCCACCCCAAAAGACTCAGCAACACACGCCAAGTCTCCAGGGCTCCCCATCTCCTCCACGATCCAGCCCAGTTTCATTCTTTTTAAAGAACGTCTATTTTTGTGTCTCTTACAATGGACACAGCTGTTAGTACAATGCGTGGTCCATGCTATAGTTTACCAACAAGGACCATGTTGGGCATGTGGGACAAGGTTGGAGACCACTGGGCTAGGCTGCTGGGGTGTGGGAACAGGACCCCAAGACCCTCCCAAGACTCTCTCATGGGTTCTCTAAGTCCGTGCCCTTCCCGGCTGGGCACTGCAGAGAATCACTGCCCCCTTCCCATTTCAGTGCCTCATTGACCTCATCCCCGGGGAGGATCCAGCCATTTAAACGCCTGTTGTTCCTAGTGGGAATCTCCCCCCTGGCACGAAGGGCCACTCTACACGTCATTAAGAACGTGTCTCCCCCCACCCTCAACTTTGTCCCATCAGAGACAGTACCGGATGCACACAGGGATAGGACCGGCCTTGGACTGAGGAAGTCCAGCGTCTAGGGCGCACTCTCTGCAGGACTGGTCAGTCATCGGACCTCTTGGGCCCCAGCAGCTTCCCTTTTGCATTGGTACAGGGGCTTCTGCAATGCGGGCGCCCTATGCTGAGGCAATCTTAGCCCTGTCTGTCCCCCCAGAGCCAAGGACCTAGCCACCAAACATCTGGATACGGACACAGCATCAAAAGCACCCTCTGCTTTGCCATGAGCAGAGGGAGGGAGCTCCCTGACGCTGAGCATGTCCTCCCAGCACCGTGGAGGGGGTCCCCAGTGCCTGAGTGTCTGCTTAAGTGGAAGAGGAGGGAGCCCTTTGGCATCCGAGGGCCTACTGAAACCTCACGGCGGGTGATCCTCTTGGGGGACTTGGGAGGTTTGCTTATAATTTAAGTACAGGACCATCCCCTCCCATCACTTAAACATCTGTTCTAAGAACCCCCTTCTGCTTTTGAACAGCGTTTCCGTGTTTACGTGGCGGTAGCCTGCAGCACTTCAGGGCCTGGCATTTCATTTCAGAAGCTAGTTCCACTCCAGGACATGGAAATCTTTTGCATTTAGTATTTGCCCATCCCTACTTAAAGATTATGCCTTCCCCCATGTTAGACCGTGCTCATACTTTGTTTGGAGGATTCCTGCATTCGCACGTTTACATACCCAGCATTACACCACCACGCATCTGCCCACCAGGAGAAGCCAGCCTCTGCCCCCCCACTTACGGTCCATGGCGGCAGGGGCTGTGGTGCCCATGCCCCGGTTCTGTATCTGGTAGACAGGCTGGGTGGGCCGCTGGCCTTCCTTCTCCCCCTTGGGAGGGGCGGGGACCACTGGGGGGGGCGGCGTGGCACCTTCAAGGACTGGGGCGCCTGTCCCGCCGGCCAGGCCCTTGGCTTCTTCCCGAGGCTTCATTAAGACAATAGGTTTGTCCAGAGGAGCTGGGATCTGGGGGGCAGTGGGAGCCGGGGCAGGCGGGGGTGGAAGTTTAGACTGCAGGGGGAAAAGAAGCTTGGAATCACCCGTGGCCATTCATCTGCAGCCCCTAACGGTGCCCTGGGGCCCCCCAGGACTCCCCGTGACCTTACCCGCTCTGCTGGAGGCTTGGAGAGAATGATTGGCGTTTTCTGCATGACTGATGTCCCTGTCTCCTCATTGCCATCCTGTGGAAGGGAAAAAGAGAACTCCAGCCCTGCTCAAGGACCTGCTGCAACTTCCCAGTGCTGCTGTACCCCTCCCATCGATCCCGCGAGCTCTCCTTCCTGCTCCTGGGAAGGAGTGCCGCTTTGTGCCCCCCGCGCTCCATTCTCCAAAGTGCAAAGTGGGAAGAGCCCACCTCTCCTCTCTGAGGACCGTGATGTAATCATCTGGGTGTGTTAGCAGACAGCCCTTTTCGTCTCCTCCCCATCATGGTGACGGCCAATGTCATGACTCCCCCGCTGCAGGATAAGCGCCCAACTTCTGGCCAAGGCAGCTGCCCGAATGGAGGCAGACCACCCCGCCCCCACGTGCCCAGTCCAGCCAAAACCTGAGACTCAATAACCATCCAGAAACCCAATGAGAAACCAGACGGAGCAGCACCTTCCACCTCAGAAGTGCACAAAAGGGCAGCCAGGAACCCGGGCAATGGCGACCCAGCCCTCGACAGATCAGGCAGGGACTGTCCGGGCCCAGAGGCTCCTGGGACGCTCGGAGGGCCCTGAAGATCCGGGCATGGCTCCTGAACTTCCACAGTTCAGAGAGGGCCCAAGCAGGTAGCGGCCGTCAGCACCAGAACCCGAGGCATGTGGGGCGAGGCCAAGCAGGGCTCCAAAGGGCAGCAGGGTCAGAGCCCAGCCAGGGGACAGAGCCCCAGCACAGGAACTAAAGCTGGAAGGAGGACCAAAGCAAAGCAAACACCAACCAGTATAAACAATCATTAACACCACTGCAAGCAGAAATTCAAAGGAAAACGGAATTTCCATCAGGACCATAGGAATACCTAGAAGAAATGAGGTAAGGGATGAAAAACAAAAGCTCCAGAGGAAAGAAATGGAAGCAGAGGAAACAGCCATGGCCCACAGAGAAGTCAACGACTTCTCAGGAGAGCCAGAAATTGTAGAACAAAATCAAAATACTGGAAACAGAAGAAAACCCAAGGTCTGATGTAAACGACTCACCCAAAACAGGCTAAGGAGATACAGTGTAAGAATCACTGGACTCTGAAAATCACGCTAAGAAGGAGCAAGCCCCGACACTGTCTTTCAAGAAATCCTCCATGGACATGCCCTGAGTCAGGACACGAGGAAGCTGCGGTCAGCCCCAGAGGGAAGCCCAGCAGGGAAGGCTCTGGGACGCCAGGGCAAAGCCCAGGAGGCACGTGCGTGTGTCTAGAAGAGCGTCCTGGCACCAGGGTACTAGTTGGGATCCGGCCAGGCCCGGGCTGCCCCCTGAGAACACATGATGCCCAAAGCGGAAGGCAGAGACCCAGCACCATGACCAAGAATGATGGACCTGCAAAGCCCAGGGGGAAGCAGACCTTTGATTGGAGAGAGGATGACGGCGGCTTGTTCCTGGTGAGAAAACCAGGACTGAGCAGGGCTGGGAAATACAAACAGGGCAAGTAGCCCAGAGGAGAACACAGCTAAGCCACTGGGAAGAGCTGATGCTGTTGCCTGGCTCACGTTCCGGGGCCCTCCGGAACCCGAATGTCTTCAAAGGACATTCTGGGGGCAGGTCCTGGGGCGGGCTGGCTCTATGCCAAGGGTTGGGAGAAGGAAGAGAGAAATAAGTAACAGACTGGGGGAGGAAGCGGGGGGAAGCGGATGGTGCTTGTGGTTTCTCATCAAGGGGGAGGGGGAGAAAAGCGACAGACACAGAGGAGGAAGTGAGGGGTGGGCACCGGAGGATCAAAGTTTGGTGCAGAAATAAATTCAAATCAATACAGAAGGAAGGGGGATGATACTGGGGACACAACAGACATCCTGATGCTGAAGGAGGATGTAAAGGGGGACAAGGCTGAGTCTGGGGGGCTTAGGTGGCTATCAGGTAACTGGGCATGGAGGAATAAGCTGGGAATGAACAAGTGAAAGATGCGTTTGCGAAGTGCTGGCTTATCATGTGGCACACGAGCACAACGGGACACAGCTGCCCCTTCGGAAATGGCCAAAGGGGCAGAGTCCGAGCGGAGGCAGAGCCAGGAGCAGAGCTGATCCGAGGACGACGGTGCCACCCGGAAGGACGCCAGCATGCCGGACGGTGTCTCCAGAGGGCCCCACCTCTGGCCAGAGCAGAAGAGTCTGGGGTGCTTCCAGCTGCGGCCACCGAGGGCTTCTCTGTGACCAGCGATGGTCACCTACCGTGGCAGGGCTGGGAGGAGAGGCTGGGACAAAGAGGCCCACAGCAACCCCTTAAAAATGCCCAGGAGCGAACAGAGGGGAGCCAGAAGGGAGCTCAGGCCGGCAGGACGATCCTGAAAGCAGCTTGGGGAACTTTGGACACGACAAAGCCAGCCGTGAGGATCATTCAACTTCCTGTAGGCCTCTCTGTTTCTAGAAACACTCTTTTTTTAGTGTTTAAATTCAGAATGAAAAATTTAATTAAAAAACAGTGAGCTCCTCCTTGTGGGTACAGGCTGTTGTTTTTGTGTCTGTTATCTCCAGAACTGAGACAGACGTGAAAGCCTGTGCCTCCGAGTCCTTTACATTCAGAGGGTGTGTGTGTGTGTGTGTGTGTGTGTGTGTGTGTGTGTGAACACATGAATGAATGTATGTGTGTGAGCGTCTCTCTATGCGTGTATCAGAATGTTTGAGTGTGTCTGTGGATGTGCAGATCTGAGTGTGTGTGCCCTTCTCCCAGAAGCGGCCCCTTCCTGCACCTCTGGATGACCGGAGCACTGCCTGGCCTCCCCTGCCACACCACCTGCCCCTCAGAGCTCCTCCAGCTCTGCTCCCTGGGGCCTGAAGCTCTACGCCCTCCCTCCAGACAGCTCCTCCACCTTAGCCACTTCCCCAAACGTTAGAATGTCAGCTCCCCGAAGGCAGGGACTCTTGTCCCCAGGATTTAGCCAGGCCAGTGCTCAGTAGAGGCTTTTTCGTTCATTCCTTCATTGCCTCCTCTCAAAGTCTCCAGTAATGGAGAGCCCACCAGCTGGGAAGGCAGCCCACATCGGTACCACAGGTTACGCAGCCCTGTCTCGTACGTGACGGCCCTGGGAAGCTTCCCTCCTTCACCTGGCATCCTGGAGGCCCCTCACCATGCTCCACCTCAGCTGTGGCACCCCAAACCTGACTTTGCTAAAGCCAAAAAGCTTCAAGGGCTCCCTACAGTGTTTATGATAAGATACAGACTTGCCTGCCAGACACTGAGGCCCAGTCCACCTTTCCGGGCTGGGCACATCCCTCCCCCTCAGGCTGCTGGCCTTCCCCCCATTCCACCTTCTGGGAATCCCAGATCTACCTCCCACTCCAGGCTTCCCCTGGTCCTCATTTCCTTTGCACATTTGGTGTTCACTTTTCCATGCCTGTATACAAATCTGCAGACACATACTCCACTGGCGGCCCTGCCCCCCCAACCGTGATCTCCCCAAGGGCCGGCAGTCCCTGCATTTTGCTGTGGGCCTCCAGCTTCTAGCACAGGGCCTGGTCCCCAGCAGGTGTGTGTAGCCTCGTGATTCCCCTCCTCTTGGCCACAGTGACCGATGGAGCCACTATGATGCCCCTCTTAGCCACCACAAGTCCTAAGGCAGGAGCTGGGTCCCCCACCTCCCCCTATCTTGAGCACGGGGCTCTGGAGACCAGACGATGCCTCCACCGGGCACACAGGGCCATCCACACGCATACGTACTCACCCGTCTCTCTCGATCTCGTTCCCAAGGCGCTCCGTAGTCTCTCTCCCGACCCCCAGGCCCAGACAGGTTCTGGGGGCCCCCAGAACCCGGTTCCTTCCATCGGCGCCGCCGCTCTATCCCATAGAGTCCTGGCTGGCTGTGCCCAGACTCTGACATGGCACTGCCTAGTGAGAAAAGAGGGAAAATTGGGGGTCCTCCCTGAAGCAGTGTACAGGACCCCCAGTGAACCCCAGAGTTTCCTTGACTTGGGCACTGAGAGGGGAGTTCACCCAGCTCTAGGAATCCCCGACCAATCACCAGCTCTGGGAGGTCACATCAGCCTGGAATGCCCATCTCCTCGGCACCCCTTCCCGGGGGATGGCGAGGGGGGCAGCGGAGAGCTCCTCCCCAATTCCTCACTTAAGGCAGGCGACCGCCTCAGCTTTTCCACCTGGCTGCACTTCTGGCCTTCATCTGTGCTGGGACCCTCTCCTGTCTCAACTTGTTAGTGTTGTCTCCTCTGTCAGACTAGGGCTTCTTGAAGGCAGAGGCTGTCTTCTGCCTTCTTTTGTATCCCTAGTGCACAGTGCAGGGCCTGGCTCATAGCAGGTGTTTAATATATGCTTATGGATGGACTGACCTCGTGCAGGAGGAAGGCGACCTGCCTTCTGGGCCCAGCTCTGCTACCTCAGGAAGCTCACATCCTCTTACGTACCCCCAGCACTTAAACACCTGAACATCCATCGCCATGGCACAGCGCCCTGCATACAGTAGGCACTTAACAAATGTTTACTGTATTATGAGGAGCCATAATAACGGGGTAGCTTGGATGGTGCCTAGAGTCAGGAGGACCTGAGTTCAAACCTGGCCTCCGACACTTACTAGCTGTGTGACCCTGGGCAAGTCACTTCACTGTTTGCCTCAATTTCCCCATCTGTCAAATAAGCTGGAGAAGGAAATGGCAAACCACTCCGGCATCTCTGCCAAGAAAACCCTAAACGGGGTCATGAAGAGTCAGATATGATTAAAACGACTGAATAACAAATAATAACGGGGGGGGGGGGAGGTGTCCCAGAGGAACTTAGATAATTCACCAGTGATATAAGGGAACCCTCCCCTTGTTCTCTTAACCAGCGGCTGGTCTGCAGCCCTCCCATGAAGGCCCCCGCCATGGGCTCAGGTCTCCATTGCCACACACACCAACAGGGCATCGCTTCCACGCCCAAGTGCTGGCTTGTGCCTCGCTATGGTGACAGCCCCTTACCACGTGTCGCCTTCCAGGTGATGCCGGCAGCGCATGCTGAACACTCCCTCCCCCACAGGGGGCCCCCTTCATTCCCGGCCCCCCACGACGGCTGCCCCCGCCCCTGCAGACCCTCCATTTGAAGCAGGCGCCCCGTCCACATTCATGTCCCCCCCTCCCCCCTTAGCTGCCATTAGAGTGTAAGCGCCTTGACGGCAGCGGCTGATTTTCTTTCTGCTGTCATCTGTACTCCCAGCGCGTAGAGAAGAGCCTGGTACACAGTGAGCGTTAATAAATGCTTCTCGACTTGACACATCACTAGCCACCATCCTTTATGCTTTTTACAGATGAGGAAACTGAGGTTCGGGGCCATTAAGTAACTTGCCCAAGGTCACCCAGGTGGTGTCAGAAGCGAGATTCGGACCTGTGCCTCTCCCCTCCCCCGCTTAAGCACTTAGACGCCGATTTCTAGGGGACAAACACTTCTCAATCACTTCCGGGTGGTTCTGCTCGCAATGGTGGTGGGCGGAAAGCTAATGGGGGCGGGAGGACAGAATCAGGCACGTGCCAGGTGGGTGGAGCCCGCTCGGCCGCGCGCCTCGCTCGGAAGTGGATGCCGATTGGCTCGCTGGCGTTCAGGCCTCAGAGCGCGCCGGATATGGGCGCGGTCCTCCCTGAGCTAGCCTCTGATTGGTCTTTTGACCCAAGCGCGAAAGGGGAGGGCGGAGCCTCGCCTCTGAGCTGGCCTCTGACTGGCCGAGGCCGGAGTGTGTTGGGTGGCTCCCAAGGAGGGAGGAGGAGCCTGGCGCGCGCTCGCGGGGGGAGGAGCCCTTTCGCCCGCGCGCCGCCTGGCCCTTACCTGAGTTGGCCGCTGAATGGCCACGACCAGGGCGCGCGCTTCTCCCGCGTCGGGTTATGAAGAGGCCCGTCACTGGCAAGTCAACGGAACACGCTGGGGAGCGATGCTGCTGGCGTCCCGGAATCGGGGGGGCGGGAGGAAAGGGAGGGGGGGAGAAGGGGAGCGACGGTGAACAGAGCACCGTCGCTAGGATGACGTCATCGCGCATGCGCTGAGGGTGCCGGGTGTGCACGAGTGTGAGGAACTGCGCATGTGTCAACCTGGTCTTCGGCGGGTATCGTTCCCCGCCCTTTCTCGGTTCTGTTCTCATCTGGCGCCACTACGCCTGCGCCCCGGAGGGGGCGGGGCTCGGGCTGGGAGGTTGTCTTCTCCGACTGGTCGAGAGTTCGAATTCCTCTGCCGGGTCCTTGGTGGGGAGCGGCTACCGTATGAAAGCATCCAGGTTTAGAAGGGCCTTGAGGATGAGCTTCTGAATGAAGCCCACTCTCAACTCCTCGTCTTGGAAGCCTCCCCGAATCACCCTGGTGCAGGGCACAGGACCCAGGGACTGCCTTCACTTGTAGACTCGGAGCGAGGATGCCCCGCGTCACTCCCAGGCCCAAGCACGGAGATCTTCCGGGTCACTGGGGGGTCACGACCCGTGGTTGGGGAGTGGCTTCTCACCTGCACTCTTGCTTTTGGTTCCCTCGTGTCAAATGAGAGGGTTGGCATGGAAGGCGGCTCTGGGCCCTGACATCCCCTGCTCTGAGGCCCTCCCAGCCCCGACATCCCCTGCTCTGAGGCCCCTCCCAGCCCCGACATCCCCTGCTCTGAGGCCCCTCCCAGCCCTGACATCCCCTGCTCTGAGGCCCCTCCCAGCCCTGACATCCATTGTTCTGAGGGCCCTCCCGGCTCTGGCAGTTTATCATATATTCGTTGAAGAAGAATTAAATGTGTAGGTCTTCTGTTTGAGATCCTATGCTTAGCACTAGGGATACAAAGATACAGTGGCAAGATGCGTAGAATCTAATGGGAAAGATATACACAAATAACTGTAATGGGAGAGCATTAGGGAAGGAGAAAGGAAAGCTGAAACAGGACCTTGCATGGTATGTCAGCTGGGAGGGGCCTGAGAATGTGGAACGTCAATTAACAAGCATGCGTGAAGCTTTTTCAATGTGCCAGGCACAGTGCTAAGTGCGGAGGGATTCAAATGCAAAAAGTCCTTGTTCTCATACGACATATTCCGAGGGGGAGACTTTAAATAACTGAATGTGTGCACGATAAATTCAGTGTAAATCAGGGTAATCTCAGAGGGAAGGCACTAACCATGGGACTTGGGATGTTCGTGGGTACACACACACACACACATACACGAAAGGCTTTTTGCAAAAGGCTGTGTGTTTAAAGCGAGCCTTGAAGGAAGCCAAGAGTCAGAGGTGAGGAGGAAAGCATTCCTGGCATGGGGTGGGCCAGCGAAAAGACACAGAGAGTGGAGGTGTGTCTTGTGTTGACTAGTATCGATGGATCATGGAAGGTGGGAAGGTACTGAAGTGTAAAAGGACTGGAAAGGCAGGAAAGAGCCAGGCCATAAAGAGCTACGCATGCCAAACTGATGGTTTTATAAAGAGCCTTGGAGTTCACTGGGTAGGAGGTCACATGGTCATTCCTGTGCTTTAGGAAAATCTCTTTGGTAGCTGAGTGGAAGATGTATTGGAGAGGGGAGAGCCTTCCAGCAGGAAGACCACTCGGAAAGCTACTTCAAGGGGAGGGCGGCCTTGAGGGCCAGCCAGGCTAGGTTGGCAGGACACGGAGTGCTAGGCTTATAGTCAGGAAGACCCTCGTTCAGACACTGCCTGACGTAACAGCTGTGTGACGCTGTCCGGCTCATTTCAGAGCTGTCTGCTCAGTGGAGGATGAAATAGCACCTAGTTCCCAGGGTGGTTGTGAAGATCCAATGAGATAACATTTATAAAGCAATTTGTAACTCTCAGTGAGTGGAAAGAACTACTGCATGAAAAAATCAAAAGTGAATGTTGCCAGATTTTACAGAACAAGCCCAGCTCCAAAGAAGAGACGTGACAAGACACTCCTATCCCCTGGCAGAATTGAGAGGGCCACGTTTTCAGACTTTTTCGATATATTCTTCAGCTGTGCTGAATTTTCCTCATTTTTTTTTCTTTAAAAAATACTATTTGTTGTATAAAATGGCAGTCTTTGAGGGGAAGGAAGCCTTTTTCAAATAGAAAGCTGTTTCAGGAACCTGGACTAGGGTTCTAGCTGTGTGAGTTGAGACAAGGAGGGGCATGGAGGAGATGTTAGGAAAATCTAAACAAGACTTACAGATTGGATATGTAAGAGGAGTGAAAGTGAAGAGTTGAGAATGACAGGTTGTAGGCCTGAGTGACTGGGGAGGGGGATGGGAGCACTGTCACAGGAGTGTTGGGAAGAGAGGATGGTTTGAGGGGGAGAGAAGGGGTTCTGCTTTGGACGCGGTGAGTTTGAGATGCCAGTGGGGCACCCGATTTGAGATGTCCAAGATGCAGATGTAACTGCAGCTCAGGAGAGAGACTAGGGCTGGGAAGTGTCTACAGAGATGGTAACTGAACCCTTGGGAGGTGATGAGATCACCAAGAAAGCAAGACTAGAAGGCAAGAGGAGGGGGCCCAGGACAAAGCCTTGGCTAGGGATGTGCTAGGAGATGTTTAACCACCAATGTATGAATGACATACTCTTAAGTTTAATTTGCATATTAACATTTTCCCATCACTTAAGTGTAGAAATGAACAAAACAACAGATCAAGCCCTGATTGTGTAGTGTTTGATGATGCTTTCCATAAACATTTAACAATCAACTCTTTCCAGTTCAAGCTGCCTCCAGCATGCCCCTAGGGGATACTCCCGGTTAGTGGTCATCATATGGAATGAGAATCAGCAAAGGAGTCTGATATGGAGTGGTCAGAAGGACTGGAGAACCAGTCCACAGGAGAAAACAGTGTCAGAAAAACCCAGAGAGGAGAGCAAAAACCCAGAGAGGAGAGCCTATCTGGGAGGAGAGTGACTCACAATGTCAAAGGCCGCAGAGAGGTCAAAAAGGATGAGGATTGAGAAAAGGCCAATGAATTTGGTAATGAAAAGATCAATTCTGAAAGGGGCTTAGAATATAGACTGTGCGAGGGACTTTAGAATGTGGAGTATAGTAGGGAGCCCTTCTGTGGGAGGTGCTGTGGAAGCCAATGGTGTTTTCTAGGGGGCCAACACGGCTGTCAACAACCCTTGAAATCCCTTCCCTTGGCCACCATCCAGGGAGACCAGGCTGCCTCCAAGGTGTGTCCTGGAGATACTAGGCTGATAACTTTAGGGCTGGGTAAACTGGGGAGGCCATAGTCTGAAAAGCAAATATTTCTAGAGAAAAGAGGGAGAGTCTTGGCCATGGATGGAAGGTGGCGTGGATTGGATCTCTCCTGAGTTCTTATTCCTGTTCTGTCATTGATTTACTGGATGACCTTGGGAAAGTCAGTTTCTCAGATTTCTCACTTGTAAAGTGAAGAGGTCAGCCTAGTTAATCTCCAGAGTCCTCCCTGCTCTGACATCCTATGTTCTCCGTCCAAAAGGCCCTTCCTGCTCTACAATCTATGTTTTTAAATCCCTTTTATTTATTTTACTTATATCTCTGACCCTTATCACAGATGTCTGGCTCATAACAGGAACTTAATAAATGCTTGTGGATTGATTGGTTTTGTGTAGGAACTGGGACTGTTTGGTTTGGAGAAGAGAAGGCTTAGGGAGGGATGGGAGGCCTGTTGGTTGTCATCTCTGTCACCCCAAGAAGAGATTAGATTTGTTCTGCCTAGCCTCGAGGGCTAAACGAGAAGCCAACTGGGAAGAGTTACAGAGAAGCTTTGTGTCCTGGGAGTTCACCCAGAGGAGCAGAATCTTGTCATTCTAGACAGACTTGGGCCTCTACAGCTCCAGTGTCAGACTCAAAAAGAAATCAGGCTGTTCAGCCCTGCTGGAGAATCCCTATGGGTGCACGCTGACTTAGATAACCACATGTTCTAATTTTATGTATTTTGTTAAACCTTTCTGTTACATCTTGATCTGATTCAGTTAGCACAATGCAGTCTGGGGGCCAGTGTCTGACACCTCTGCTCTACAATATACCTGGTTAACAAGTAGTCCTCCTCCAGCCTTGACACGAAAGCCTCCCATGAGGAAGAACCCACCGTCCTGAGGCTGCCCATTCACTTCAGGGCACTTCAGCAAGCCTGTATTTGCTTCTCGTACCTTAAGTGGATTACTTGGGGCCAAGGAAAACAAAGGGGTGGTGGTGGGGTGGGGTGATCTCAGTTCTGGCCTTAATTTCTGGATGACCTCAGGAAAGTGAATTTTCCTCTGAGTTTCAGAGATTTTTTTACATGTGAAGTGAAAAGGTTAGGCTAGATGTTCCCTTCAATTTCTTTCTCTCCCTGCTCTTACATCCTATATTCTTTGTTCACAGGGTCCTTCTTGTACAGGAACTTGGGATGTTTTATCTTGGACAAGAGAAGTATGGTCCCTGCCTTTAAGTATTTGATCTGTAGACATCTTGAGAAGATCTTAGACTTGCCCTGATTGGCCCTGGAGAGCAGAGTAAAAAGCAACATGTAAAGCATTGGAGGGAAGTGATTTAGATTGTAAATTCACTAATTCACAGAATCTTACAGCTGGAAGGGACCTCAGAATCCTGACATCTCTTAATCTTTTGTGTATGTGTCATAGACCTCTTCCCAGTGAAACCTATGGACCCCTTAGAATAATGTTTGCTGCCTACATTTATAATGGAAGGAAATGCTAATTTCAGCTATGAGTTAGTGGAATGAAAGATGTAATTTTTTTTTCATCAAGTTCATGGACCCTTGAAATACATCTCTGGACCTTAGGTTCACAACCTCTGTCCTGGACCGACTGAACCCTGTGTATCCCAGCCAAGAAGTGGTCCTTTGACCTTTGTTTGGGGGAACCCACCCCACTAGCTCCCTTCCGCTTTGGAGCAGCTCTGATGGGGAGGATGGTTCTTTTGACGTCAAACTGAAGTCAGCCTCGGTAACTTCCACCCACTATTCCTTGTGCATCCCTCAGGCCAAGACAAACAAGGGGGTGGCATAAGGTAGGGCAGCCCTTCCCTAAGGTCTAACTCCTATTCATTATCAGTTTACTGGGGGAGGGGCAGCTAGGTGGTTCAGTGGATAGAGCACCAGCCCTGGAGTCAGGAGAATCTGAGTTCAAATCCAGTTTCGGACACTTAATAGCTGTGTGACCCTGGGCAAGTCGCTTAACCCTGATTGCCTTGTGAAAAAACAAACATAATTATTGGGTGGCCTTAAGAACCTTACTTTCCCTCTCTGGCCCTCATATATTGCACCTGTGAAAATGAAGATCTTGGATTAGAGGGTCTCTGATATTGGATATTTGAAGGTCCCTCCCACCTTTGACGTCCCATGTTCTCCTTCCTCTGACATTCTCGGTTGTCCTGTTTAATTTTCTCCTTGTCTTACTCATTCTCCCTTGTTTTCTTTACAATTGAAAGTTTCAGAGGTGGGGGGGTGGGGCTTAGATATCACCTAGTCCATTTTATTTCATCTTTTGGTGAGGCAGTTGGGGTTAAGTGACTTGCCTAGGGTCACACAGCCAGTAAGGGTTATGTGGCTGAGGCCGGATTTGAACTCAGGTCCTCCTGATTCCAGGGCCAATGCTCTATCCATTGCACCACCTAGCTGCCCCCCTAGTCCATTTTACAGATGGGGTCAGAGACCTTATCCTAGTGAGGTAACTTAAGCAAATAATGGGGGTGCCTTGGGACCGCCCCAATGCCCTCATTGGCCTATTTCATTAACTCCCTTCTCAGGAACCTTGGCTGATTTAATGGTAGTCTCCATTTGGAGGTAAGACCAGACTTAGGTCTTACGTTTTCCTTAAAGGGAATTTGACCAATGTGGGTGGTGCCAGCTGTTCTAGTGATATTGTATAGCAATCACTCGTTTTTGATACTTTATGATTCTCCAAATCTCTTCTCCTGCTATCATTTCACAGAGTTGAAGGGACCTTGGGGACCTCTAGTCCAATCCCTTACCTGAGCAACATTCGATGTATGACCTTGGGCAAGTCCCTCTCCCTAAGCCTTATTTCCTCACCTGTGAAAAGGAGAGGGCAGGACTGCACAGTACCTTCTAGTGCTGACATCGTACAATATCTCCAGTGACAGCTGATTCACTGTTTTCATATTGCTAGTATGATCGGATCAGAGCGGGGAAGGGACTCTGGAAGTTATGGAGTTCAGCCCCCTCAGCTTACCGAGGAGGGAGCCAAGCCCCAAAGGGATTTGCTCAGAGTCACTCAGTGAATCAGTGGCAGTGGTGGCCTGAAACCTGGGGATGCTCGCTCTGTGTCTGCCTCTGCCCTTCGAAGACAAGGTCTCTGTTGGCCTTGGGAGGCCAGAAATACTTTAAAGGAAGGAACAACATCCCTCTGTTCCTTGCTATTAACTTTTATTACAAAGTGGGGCCGAGGGAGGGGGGAAGGGGAAAGCTGGGAAGCTCTGGCGCGATTCCCCCCAGGGGCTCAGTCTGCCCACTTCCCTTCGCTGTCCCCACTAGGGGGTGCCCCAGGCCGCTTGTGGCTCCTGGGAGCCTCTACCCCACCGCTCCCCACACTGGACCCCTTTACTCTTCAGCTGTCCAGCAGCTGCTGAGGACAGGGACCTAAGTGTCCAGCCCTCTCAGTCTGTTGTCCCTGGCAGGGATCTAGGCATCCAGCAACCTCCCACTGCACAGACCCAGGCATCAGGGCTTCCAGGGAAAGAGAGCTGTGGGGCCCCCAGCTCCTGCCTCCTCCCCAGGGTCTCTCCTTCCTTCTGCTCCTTAGTTGTGGTGTGACTTGGAGAAGGCCTGTGTTCTGTAGCTCCTGGGTTCCTTGACTCTCCAGCTCTGTAGCAGCTTTGAAATTCACCCCTTCCATTGCTTGGGTGAGTGTGGGTACCCCTGGCCCAGCCAGGGACTGTAGCAGCTGTTGGAGAGAGGGACTCCCTAGATCTGGGTCCCTCTGTAATGCTTCTGATGAAGTGAAAGGGGATGACCAGCCTGTCCCTGGGGACTGAAGGAGGTAGGTTCCCTCTTCGTAGTCCCTAGGGAGAGAGAGAGAGAGAGAAGGAGAAGGAGAAGAAAGTTAGGTGCACACATACTCTTAGTGAAGTACAAAAAAACAGAAAAGCACCCATTTGGACAAAGACAAAAAAAATACACCTTATCACACATATAGAAAAGCAGAGAAAGCTGTGTGACCCTGGGCAAGTCACTTAACCCCATTGCCTAACTTAAAAAAAGAGAGAGAGAGAGAGAAGGACAACAGAGTGAGAGAGACAGTCAGACTGAGTCAGGCAGAGCTAACGCAGAGGAAGGGCTCCTTTGAGCAGCCAGAGGCTGGGACAAATCACGTTCCCTCTCCTTCACACTCATTCCCACCCTCACCTTTTTGCCCAGATCTGGCTTGGAGGAAGGCACAGCCTTTGCAAAGGCAGGATTTGAGTGATGGGGGAATGGTTCAGGCCTGGGTGATTCTGGGGCAGAAGCCACACCCCCTATTTGGCACTGAGCTTTCATCAGAGCTGTCTGCTCCACTGGCCTCTCTAATCCTCCTTCTGAACTGTGTTGAAGGCCACTTTCCTGCATGAGCTGAGCGCTCTCTGACTGCACCTAACCTGGATGTGCCTGGGGACCCTTGAGGGCAGGAGTCTCCTTACCAACTATGTGGCCTCCCTGGGCTCTGGGGGCTGCCCAGGTTCTAAGGCTGCACCGAGGAGTTGGGTCAGGGTGTCAAGTTTTCCCCCTAGTATATCCATTCGCTTCTCCAGGTCTCTGTGGGAAGTGCTGAGGCCAGATTGCAAGTCACACAGGATCATGTGCATCTGAGGGAGGGGAAGAGGTGGCTTTATCAAGAGGTGCGGGGGGCAAAGAAGGCTTTCCCATGATGCCTCTCTCCTACTAGTGTCTGGTCCCAGTCCTGTTCCTCTGATTCCAATCCTTCTATACTTCATCTCTCTTCCCCTCGTCCTTCTGTCTCTGCATCCCTGCATCCCCTTTCCCCTGTACTCCATCATTCTGTCCCCCATCTCTCCCTCACTCCTTTGTACCCACATCCCTCCATCTCCCCATTCCTCTGTCTCCTGGTCTCTTCATCCCCCATCTCACTATGTCTGTATCACTCTTTCCAATATCTCTGCCTATTTCTGTCCTCTACCTTACCTTTGAGATGTCCACCATGGAGTTCACTTGTTCTCGGAGCTTCCGATGTTTTAAGCGCACCTGACGGAATCTGCGTGAAGATAAGTGAAGTGATTGGTGCTCATGGCACCTCCATGCTCTTCCAACCCAATCCTCGTCAGTCCTCTGCAGTTCATCACCGTCCTCACTCCAACACCAAGCCCATCCTCATTCCAGGAAGTTGCACACACACACACACACACACACACACACACACACTCGTACCTATAGCTTCCCCTCTCCCCTGCCCCCACTGCCTCAGCCAGGCCTCACATGTGGATGGCAGCTAGCAATTTCCGTTGGTGTCTCCGGGCTGCTCCAGACTCCTTCCTTCTACTGTGTGTGTAGAACATCCAGGCCTCTTGGAGCACTCGGGCTGCAGAATCCCTCATCTTTTGGAAAAGCACAGCTTCAGTGGGTGCTGGCAGCCCAGACTCCTGGGTCTCTAAGGGCACTGGGAGCTGGGGTATCAGGACCCTTGGGTCCCTGGGAGGGTTAGGTCAGGCCTGGAGGATCAGGACAGCTGGATCCTATCTGAGCTTTGGAAAAGCTGGCTACCTGGGTCTGGAGAGGCGGGGGCGGGGGGGGGTGTCACCGATGTCCTCACCTCTTTGGCATACTGAATATCCATCATGAAATTGTGGACGTGTTTCTCTGCTTTATTGAATTCCAGCTTTCGGGCCACTACAGCCACTAGGAGAGCTGTACAGCACACGCCCTGTGAGCCAGGGAAAAATTCAGGAGTGTGTTGGGTTGTGTGTGTGTGTATGTGTGTGTGGGTAGTCTGATTTTTTTAGGTAATGGAGCCTTGCACAAAGTGTCTGGATCTGTGGATTCTAGTCTCAGTTTCTCCATGTCATTTCCCCTTTGGGGCCTTAGTTTTTCTACTTGAGGACTTCAGCTCCCTCCCAGCTCGTATTCTCTGTTCTGGTCCCTTCCAGTTCTGACATCCAGGCAAATGAGCAAAGACCTGGGTCCCTCAAGAGCAAGCGGTAAGAGATGGGAGGTCTTCAAGGGGACTTACCATAACCCCTGTGCAAAGACAGACAATCTTCCCCCATACGGTGCCTGGAACCACATCTCCGTAGCCGATGGTCAGGAAGGTGATGGGGATGAGCCACAGAGTGTCCGTCAGGTGCCCAGTGGCATTGATCGCCTGCCTGGGGAGGGAGTTGGGGAGAGGGGAGCAGGGAAAGGAAGATGAATTTGGAGCCTTTGCCCTGGCTCCCATGATGCCTTGGGGGATGAGCCTCCCCTTGACTCTCTTCCAAATGTCTTATATGTCCCCACCTCTTGAACCACCCCAAAGTCCTCAAGGCCCTACCCCCTAGGTCTAGTTGACATTCTATTCCTTTTCTGCTCTGTCCTAGAACCCTGAGCAGCTATCATTTGGGGTTCGTAATGTGCTTCCCTTGAATAGGGCTGTGTCTTTGTAACTCCTCTTCCTGTCCTCCCCCCCCCCGTGGGTGTGTGTGGTGGGGTAACACCTCCATGGAAACCATCTGTGTTCAGGTGCATCCCCCTCCCCCCAGCTGTACCTCCCTCTCAGTGTGCCCCTGGGCCAGTCCCTCAGCCTGTATTGTGCAAGGTGCTGCTACGCCTCTCTAGTGTCCTTTCCTCTAAGATGTTTATCCTTCAAGGCCTACCTGAGGTTGCCCTTCCTACTTCCTGATTGTTATAGCCTGGAAGAGTGTTTTCACTCTTTCACCCAGAGGCTGAACCACTGCTAATATCCTCAACTGTCAATTCTTCACTAGACTAGGAACTAGTCAGCAGCTGGGGATGAGGTCTTGCCTTCTGTCTTTCTTGGGACTCACAGGTGCTGACATAAATATTCTTCCTTGCACCCATCTTACAGATTGAAGAGGAATAAGAGTAAATGCATGTTGTCCAGCAACTCAGTGGGATCAGCCAGCCAGGTGCCCAAGTCTTTGACATTTCTGCTCCAGGTCCCACCCCCTAGGTCCATGCCTTTTCTGCTCTAGTCCTAGAACCCCAAGGAATTATTATTTAGGGTACACAATGTGCTCCCCCTTGAATGGGGCTGTGTCTTTGTATCTCCTTTTGCTGTCCACCCCCCCCCCCCCCGTCGCCGCCGTGTGTGTGTGCGGCGGGGGGGGTAACACCTCCATGGAAACCATCTGTGTCTAAGGGAGGAGCAGATGGTCTGTGGGTTTGAGGGACTCCCAAATCCCTTTTGCTTCTTCCCAGCTCTACCTTGAGGGCCCCTAGGCACTGCTGCCTCTCAATTGCGGAGGTCCCTCCGAAGTGTCATCTGGGCTTCTGGGAAGACACTTTACTCTCGGCTCCAGATGGGGAGAGTGGTCTCTCCCTCTCCTGCCCCACCCCTTCCCATCCCTCTGTTCCGGGAGCCCCTGCTGAGCTCACCTCTCGGCCACGGAGAGCACCCAGGCAGTGGTGAGCCAGAGGCCGAGGGTGAGGGCCAGCAGGAGCCGGCCTGGGTGCGTGTTCATGTACAGCTTG
This sequence comes from Phascolarctos cinereus, assembly GCF_003287225.1. Taxonomy (NCBI): domain Eukaryota; kingdom Metazoa; phylum Chordata; class Mammalia; order Diprotodontia; family Phascolarctidae; genus Phascolarctos; species Phascolarctos cinereus. Next base: position 414,182,089 of record NW_027556098.1, read on the forward strand.
GCCACGAACCAGTGTCGGAAGCGCACTCGGTTGAGGGCTCCAATGCTGCGGTAAGAGGCGTTGAGCAGCACGCCGCTGCGCAGCAGCACTGCCCGCGGCACCAGGTAGAGGCGCAGCAGCATGGCTAGCGAAAGCAGAGCCTCGGCCTGGCTCAAAAAGACTGGCCAGGAGCGCGACTGGAGCAGGCACTGAGGGGCGTCCCACGCCCCCAGCGGGGGCGGGTGCGCCCCGCACACCAGCAGTTCCAGCACGATCTGCGCCACCTGGCGCCTGGTCAGCGCCACCCGCCAGTCGTGAAGCCCGTTGTCTGTCATGAAGAGCTGGGGGGAGAGCGAGGATGAGAAGTGCCGGCCCCCAAACCTCCGATAAGAGCCTGGGTCTGGCTTATCACTAGGGCCCAGGAGGAGGCGGCGGAGGGAGGGAGGGAGGGCACCAGCGGAGGCTCCGAACGCCCTGTAAGTCACGGGGGAAGGAGGAGGGGAGACCCTCGAATAAGAATACTTCCCCTCTCTGCGTCTTAGTTTCCTCTTCTGTGAGATGCGGGAGTGGGAGTGGGCTAGTCTCTGCGCCCCTACCCCCGCAGCTCTAGATCTGAGCAGCGTTGAATCGTTGGGAAGGGAGGCGGAGGCCCCGTTTTTCTTCTCCCACTCCCATTTTCTCTTTCTTCTCCATTCAACCCCCTTCAACCCTGTCCTCTCTCCACTCTCCCATTAGTTCCTTCACCCATCTTCCTTCCCTCTCCCTCTTCCTTCAGCTCTCTTATCTCTCCTCTTGTTCTTCAGCCCTCTCTTTTCCCTCTCCCTTTTTTGTTCTCCATTTAGCTATGCCCCCCTCCCCTTCAGCCCTCTCTTCTCTTCTTTTCTGCCTTCTCCTTTTCCATCTCTCTTCAAACTCCCTTCTTCTCTTCAGCCCTCTCCCCGTTCCTTTCTTCCTCTCTCTCTTCTCTTCCCTCCCCCTCCACACTTTTCCTCTCTACCTCTAGCCTTTTCCTCCCTCCCTTTCCTCTTTCTCTTCTCCCTTCCTTCCCTTCCTTCCTCTCTCCTTCTCTCCTTCTCTCCTCTTCTCTTCTCTTCTGTCCTTGGACAGAACTGCAGGGCTGTAGTTCAGGATGGAGGGTGTGTGTTGGGGAGGGGGGCGCCGTGATAGAGAGTCTGGAGAGCAGGATGCCTGGAGCTCTGGGGGCGGGGGAGTCTCTGTCAGGGCGTGGACCCTTACTTGCCACCCTTCGCATTAGTCACTGGTCTGGGCAGGCAGGGAAACCCCTGAGAGACAGAGGAAGAAGAGAAGGAGGATGGAAAGATTGAGGTGGCCTAGGCAGGGCTGGGAGGGGCTGAGGGGAGCAGGGACAGAGGCCATGGATGCACCAGGCTTACCTACCTGAACCTCCTTAGCGTGGAAGGCCAAGATGAGCCCGAGGAGGAGAAGGGTGGAGATGCTGATCCCACATTTCACCAGGAAGAGATAAGGAACCCACTATGGGGATATGGGGAAGGTCAAAGACAACTCTCAGGGCCTGCCATAGTCTCTAAGGAGGGCAGACTTCCTACTTTCTCTCCTCTACCCCCCACTCCTGACTCTGGGGGCTTTTAGAAACTACCACTTGGTTTTCATAGACCAAGGGTGGGGAACCTGTGGCCTCCAGGACACATGTGGCCCTCTAGGTCCTTGGGTGCTACCCTTTGACTGAATGTAAACTTCACGGAACAAATCCTTTCATTAAGGATATTTGTTCTGTGAAGTTTGGATTCAGTCAGAGGGCTGTATGTGAGGACCTAGAGGGCAACGTGTATCCTGGAGGATAAAGGT